>NC_143034.1:10000-310000 GCF_057628025.1 Oncorhynchus mykiss | reverse complement strand
TGTTAGGGCCTAAATAAAGTTGATAGGGACTACATAAAGATGATAGGCACTACATAAAGCTGTTAGAGCCTACACAAAGCTGTTAGAGCCTACATAAAGCTGTCAGGGCCTACATAAAGCTGTCAGGGCCTACATAAAGCTGTCAGGGCCTACATAAAGCTGCCAGGGCCTACATAAAGCTGTCAGGGCCTACAAAAGGCTGTCAGGGCCTACATAAAGCTGTCAGGGCATACATAAAGCTGTCAGGGCCTACATAAAGCTGTCAGGGCCTACATAAAGCTGTCAGGGCCTACATAAAGCTGTCAGGGCCTACATAAAGCTGTCAGGGCCTACATAAAGCTGCCAGGGCCTACATAAAGCTGTCAGGGCCTACATAAGGCTGTCAGGGTCTACATAAAGCTGTCAGGGCCTACATAAAGCTGTCAGGGCTTACACAAAGCTGTTAGGGCCTACATAAACCTGTCAGGGCCTACATAAAGCTGTCAGGGCCTACATAAAGCTGTCAGGGCCTACATAAAGCTGTCAGGGCCTACATAAAGCTGTTAGGGCCTAAATAAAGTTGATAGGGACTACATAAAGATGATAGGCACTACATAAAGCTGTTAGAGCCTACACAAAGCTGTTAGAGCCTACATAAAGCTGTCAGGGCCTACATAAAGCTGTCAGGGCCTACATAAAGCTGTCAGGGCCTACATAAAGCTGCCAGGGCCTACATAAAGCTGTCAGGGCCTACAAAGGCTGTCAGGGCCTACATAAAGCTGTCAGGGCATACATAAAGCTGTCAGGGCCTACATAAAGCTGTCAGGGCCTACATAAAGCTGCCAGGGCCTACATAAAGCTGTCAGGGCCTACATAAGGCTGTCAGGGTCTACATAAAGCTGTCAGGGCCTACATAAAGCTGTCAGGGCCTACATAAAGCTGTCAGAGCCTACATAAAGCTGTCAGGGCCTACATAAGGCTGTTAGGGCCTACATAAAGCTGTCAGGGCCTACATAAAGCTGTCAGGGCCTACATAAAGCTGTCAGGGCATACATAAAGCTGTTAGGGCCTACATAAAGCTGTCAGGGCTTACACAAAGCTGTCAGGGCCTACATAAAGCTGTAAGGGCCTACATAAAGCTGTTAGGGCCTACATAAAGCTGTCAGGGCCTACATAAAGCTGTCAGGGCCTACATAAAGCTGTCAGGGCCTACATAAAGCTGTCAGGGCCTACACAAAGCTGTCAGGGGGTCTACATAAAGATGTCAGGGCCTACATAAAGCTGTCAGGGCCTACATAAAGCTGTCAGGGCCTACATAAAGCTGTCGGGGCCTACATAAAGCTGTCAGGGCCTGCATGAAGCTGTCAGGTCCTACATAAAGCTGTCAGGGCCTATATAAAGCTGTCAGGGCTTACACAAAGCTTTCAGGGCCTACATAAAGCTGTAAGGGCCTACATAAAGCTGTTAGGGCCTACATAAAGCTGTCAGGGCCTACATAAAGCTGTCAGGGCCTACATAAAGCTGCCAGGGCCTACATAAAGCTGTCAGGGCCTACATAAAGCTGTCAGGGCCTACATAAAGCTGTCAGGGCCTACATAAAGCTGCCAGGGCCTATATAAAGCTGTCAGGGCCTACATAAGGCTGTCAGGGCCTACATAAAGCTGTCAGGGCCTACATAAAGCTGTCAGGGCCTACATAAAGCTGTCAGGGCCTACATAAGGCTGTTAGGGCCTACATAAAGCTGTCAGGGCCTACATAAAGCTGTCAGGGCCTACATAAAGCTGTCAGGGCCTACATAAAGCTGTTAGGGCCTACATAAAGCTGTCAGGGCTTACACAAAGCTTTCAGGGCCTACATAAAGCTGTAAGGGCCTACATAAAGCTGTTAGGGCCTACATAAAGCTGTCAGGGCCTACATAAAGCTGTCAGGGCCTACATAAAGCTGTCAGTGTTACGGTGAGTGAATGAGGACCCAAAAGCGAACTAACTTAAACAGAGCTTCTTTAATAACCAAACTGTGGTAGGCTCAGATAGACCGGCAGATTCCGACAGGACAGGACAAGGTTACAGCAAACATGACGATAGTCTGGCTCAGGCATGAAACACAACAAACAAGAATCCGACAAGGACAGGAACAAAAACAGAGAGAGATATAGGGGACTAATCAGAGGGAAAAGGGGAACAGGTGGGAGAAGGGGTGACGAGGTAGTCAAGAGGAGACAAGGAACAGCTGGGGGAAAGCGGGGGAGAAAAGGTAACCTAATACGACCAGCAGAGGGAGACAGGGTGAAAGGAAAGGACAGAAAGACACAACATGACAATACATGACAGTCAGGGCCTACATAAAGCTGTCAGGGCCTACACAAAGCTGTCAGGGGGTCTACATAAAGATGTCAGGGCCTACATAAAGCTGTCAGGGCCTACATAAAGCTGTCAGGGCCTACATAAAGCTGTCGGGGCCTACATAAAGCTGTCAGGGCCTACATAAAGCTGTCAGGGCCTACATAAAGCTGTCGGGGCCTACATAAAGCTGTCAGGGCCTACATGAAGCTGTCAGGTCCTACATAAAGCTGTCAGGGCCTACATAAAGCTGTCAGGGCTTACACAAAGCTTTCAGGGCCTACATAAAGCTGTAAGGGCCTACATAAAGCTGTTAGGGCCTACATAAAGCTGTCAGGGCCTACATAAAGCTGTCAGGGCCTACATAAAGCTGTCAGGGCCTACATAAAGCTGTCAGGGCCTACACAAAGCTGTCAGGGGGTCTACATAAAGATGTCAGGGCCTACATAAAGCTGTCAGGGCCTACATAAAGCTGTCAGGGCCTACATAAAGCTGTCGGGGCCTACATAAAGCTGTCAGGGCCTACATGAAGCTGTCAGGTCCTACATAAAGCTGTCAGGGCCTACATAAAGCTGTCAGGTCCTACATAAAGCTGTCAGGGCCTACATAAAGCTGTCAGGGCCTACATAAGGCTGTCAGGGCCTACATAAGGCTGTTAGGGCCTACATAAAGCTGTCAGGGCTTACACAAAGCTGTTAGGGCCTACATAAAGCTGTTAGGGCCTACATAAAGCTGTCAGGGCCTACATAAAGCTGTCAGGGCCTATATAAAGCTGTCAGGGCCTACATAAAGCTGTCAGGGCCTACATAAAGCTGTCGGGGGTCCTACATAAAGCTGTTAGGGCCTACATAAAGCTTTTTAGGGCCTACATAAAGCTGATAGGGAATACATAAAGCTGTTAGGGACTACATAAAGCTGTTAGAGCCTACATAAAGCTGTTAGAGCCTACATAAAGCTGTCAGGGCCTACATAAAGCTGTCAGGGCCTACATAAAGCTGTTAGGGCCTACATAAAGCTGCTAGGGCCTACATAAAGCTGTTAGGGCCTACATAAAGCTGTCAGGGCCTACATAAAGCTGTCAGGGCCTACATAAAGCTGTCAGGGCCTACATAAAGCTGTTAGGGCCTACATAAAGCTGTTAGGGCCTACATAAAGCTGTCAGGGCCTACATAAAGCTGTCAGGGCCTATATAAAGCTGTCAGGGCCTACATAAAGCTGTCAGGGCCTACATAAAGCTGTCGGGGGTCCTACATAAAGCTGTTAGGGCCTACATAAAGCTTTTTAGGGCCTACATAAAGCTGATAGGGAATACATAAAGCTGTTAGGGACTACATAAAGCTGTTAGAGCCTACATAAAGCTGTTAGAGCCTACATAAAGCTGTCAGGGCCTACATAAAGCTGTCAGGGCCTACATAAAGCTGTTAGGGCCTACATAAAGCTGCTAGGGCCTACATAAAGCTGTTAGGGCCTACATAAAGCTGTCAGGGCCTACATAAAGCTGTCAGGGCCTACATAAAGCTGTCAGGGCCTACATAAAGCTGTTAGGGCCTACATAAAGCTGTCAGGGGTCCTACATAAAGCTGGTAGGGCCTACATAAAGCTTTTTAGGGCCTAAATAAAGTTGATAGGGACTACATAAAGATGATAGGCACTACATAAAGCTGTTAGAGCCTACACAAAGCTGTTAGAGCCTACATAAAGCTGTCAGGGCCTACATAAAGCTGTCAGGGCCTACATAAAGCTGTCAGGGCCTACATAAAGCTGCCAGGGCCTACATAAAGCTGTCAGGGCCTACATAAGGCTGTCAGGGCCTACATAAAGCTGTCAGGGCCTACATAAAGCTGTCAGGGCCTACATAAGGCTGTTAGGGCCTACATAAAGCTGTCAGGGCTTACACAAAGCTGTTAGGGCCTACATAAACCTGTCAGGGCCTACATAAAGCTGTCAGGGCCTACATAAAGCTATCAGGGCCTACATAAAGCTGTCAGGGCCTACATAAAGCTGTTAGGGCCTACATAAAGCTGTCAGGGCCTACATAAAGCTGTCGGGGCCTACATAAGGCTGTTAGGGCCTACATAAAGCTGTCAGGGCCTACATAAAGCTGCCAGGGCCTACATAAAGCTGTCAGGGCCTACATAAAGCTGTCAGGGCCTACATAAGGCTGTTAGGGCCTACATAAAGCTGTCAGGGCTTACACAAAGCTGTTAGGGCCTACATAAACCTGTCAGGGCCTACATAAAGCTGTCAGGGCCTACATAAAGCTGTCAGGGCCTACATAAAGCTGTCAGGGCCTACATAAAGCTGTTAGGGCCTAAATAAAGTTGATAGGGACTACATAAAGATGATAGGCACTACATAAAGCTGTTAGAGCCTACACAAAGCTGTTAGAGCCTACATAAAGCTGTCAGGGCCTACATAAAGCTGTCAGGGCCTACATAAAGCTGTCAGGGCCTACATAAAGCTGCCAGGGCCTACATAAAGCTGTCAGGGCCTACATAAGGCTGTCAGGGCCTACATAAAGCTGTCAGGGCCTACATAAAGCTGTCAGGGCCTACATAAAGCTGCCAGGGCCTACATAAAGCTGTCAGGGCCTACATAAGGCTGTCAGGGTCTACATAAAGCTGTCAGGGCCTACATAAAGCTGTCAGGGCTTACACAAAGCTGTTAGGGCCTACATAAACCTGTCAGGGCCTACATAAAGCTGTCAGGGCCTACATAAAGCTGTCAGGGCCTACATAAAGCTGTCAGGGCCTACATAAAGCTGTTAGGGCCTAAATAAAGTTGATAGGGACTACATAAAGCTGTTAGAGCCTACACAAAGCTGTTAGAGCCTACATAAAGCTGTCAGGGCCTACATAAAGCTGTCAGGGCCTACATAAAGCTGCCAGGGCCTACATAAAGCTGTCAGGGCCTACATAAAGCTGTCAGGGCCTACATAAAGCTGTCAGGGCCTACACAAAGCTGTCAGGGGGTCTACATAAAGATGTCAGGGCCTACATAAAGCTGTCAGGGCCTACATAAATCTGTCAGGGCCTACATAAAGCTGTCGGGGCCTACATAAAGCTGTCAGGGCCTGCATGAAGCTGTCAGGTCCTACATAAAGCTGTCAGGGCCTACATAAAGCTGTCAGGGCTTACACAAAGCTTTCAGGGCCTACATAAAGCTGTAAGGGCCTACATAAAGCTGTTAGGGCCTACATAAAGCTGTCAGGGCCTACATAAAGCTGTCAGGGCCTACATAAAGCTGTCAGGTCCTACATAAAGCTGTCAGGGCCTACATAAAGCTGTCAGGGCTTACACAAAGCTTTCAGGGCCTACATAAAGCTGTAAGGGCCTACATAAAGCTGTTAGGGCCTACATAAAGCTGTCAGGGCCTACATAAAGCTGTCAGGGCCTACATAAAGCTGCCAGGGCCTACATAAAGCTGTCAGGGCCTACATAAAGCTGTCAGGGCCTACATAAAGCTGTCAGGGCCTACATAAAGCTGCCAGGGCCTACATAAAGCTGTCAGGGCCTACATAAGGCTGTCAGGGCCTACATAAAGCTGTCAGGGCCTACATAAAGCTGTCAGGGCCTACATAAAGCTGTCAGGGCCTACATAAAGCTGTCAGGGCCTACATAAGGCTGTTAGGGCCTACATAAAGCTGTCAGGGCCTACATAAAGCTGTCAGGGCCTACATAAAGCTGTCAGGGCCTACATAAAGCTGTTAGGGCCTACATAAAGCTGTCAGGGCTTACACAAAGCTTTCAGGGCCTACATAAAGCTGTAAGGGCCTACATAAAGCTGTTAGGGCCTACATAAAGCTGTCAGGGCCTACATAAAGCTGTCAGGGCCTACATAAAACTGTCAGGGCCTACATAAAGCTGTCAGGGCCTACACAAAGCTGTCAGGGGGTCTACATAAAGATGTCAGGGCCTACATAAAGCTGTCAGGGCCTACATAAAGCTGTCAGGGCCTACATAAAGCTGTCGGGGCCTACATAAAGCTGTCAGGGCCTACATAAAGCTGTCAGGGCCTACATAAAGCTGTCGGGGCCTACATAAAGCTGTCAGGGCCTACATGAAGCTGTCAGGTCCTACATAAAGCTGTCAGGGCCTACATAAAGCTGTCAGGGCTTACACAAAGCTTTCAGGGCCTACATAAAGCTGTAAGGGCCTACATAAAGCTGTTAGGGCCTACATAAAGCTGTCAGGGCCTACATAAAGCTGTCAGGGCCTACATAAAGCTGTCAGGGCCTACATAAAGCTGTCAGGGCCTACACAAAGCTGTCAGGGGGTCTACATAAAGATGTCAGGGCCTACATAAAGCTGTCAGGGCCTACATAAAGCTGTCAGGGCCTACATAAAGCTGTCGGGGCCTACATAAAGCTGTCAGGGCCTACATGAAGCTGTCAGGTCCTACATAAAGCTGTCAGGGCCTACATAAAGCTGTCAGGTCCTACATAAAGCTGTCAGGGCCTACATAAAGCTGTCAGGGCCTACATAAGGCTGTCAGGGCCTACATAAGGCTGTTAGGGCCTACATAAAGCTGTCAGGGCTTACACAAAGCTGTTAGGGCCTACATAAAGCTGTTAGGGCCTACATAAAGCTGTCAGGGCCTACATAAAGCTGTCAGGGCCTATATAAAGCTGTCAGGGCCTACATAAAGCTGTCAGGGCCTACATAAAGCTGTCGGGGGTCCTACATAAAGCTGTTAGGGCCTACATAAAGCTTTTTAGGGCCTACATAAAGCTGATAGGGAATACATAAAGCTGTTAGGGACTACATAAAGCTGTTAGAGCCTACATAAAGCTGTTAGAGCCTACATAAAGCTGTCAGGGCCTACATAAAGCTGTCAGGGCCTACATAAAGCTGTTAGGGCCTACATAAAGCTGCTAGGGCCTACATAAAGCTGTTAGGGCCTACATAAAGCTGTCAGGGCCTACATAAAGCTGTCAGGGCCTACATAAAGCTGTCAGGGCCTACACAAAGCTGTCAGGGGGTCTACATAAAGCTGTCAGGGCCTACATAAAGCTGTCAGGGCCTACATAAAGCTGTCAGGGCCTACATAAAGCTGTCAGGGCCTACATAAGGCTGTTAGGGCCTACATAAGGCTGTTAGGGCCTACATAAAGCTGTTAGGGCCTACATAAAGCTGTCAGGGCCTACATAAAGCTGTCAGGGGTCCTACATAAAGCTGTTAGGGACTACAAAAAGCTGTTAGAGCCTACATAAAGCTGTCAGGGCCTACATAAAGCTGTCAGGGCCTACATAAGGCTGTCAGGGCCTACATAAGGCTGTTAGGGCCTACATAAAGCTGTCAGGGCTTACATAAAGCTGTTAGGGCCTACATAAACCTGTTAGGGCCTACATAAAGCTGTCAGGGCCTACATAAAGCTGTCAGGGCCTACATAAAGCTGTCAGGGCCTACATAAAGCTGTCAGGGCCTACATAAAGCTGTTAGAGCCTACATAAAGCTGTCAGGGCCTACATAAAGCTGTCAGGGCCTACATAAAGCTGTTAGGGCCTACATAAAGCTGCTAGGGCCTACATAAAGCTGTTAGGGCCTACATAAAGCTGTCAGGGCCTACATAAAGCTGTCAGGGCCTACATAAAGCTGTCAGGGCCTACACAAAGCTGTCAGGGGGCCTACATAAAGCTTTTTAGGGCCTACATAAAGCTGATAGGGAATACATAAAGCTGTTAGGGACTACATAAGGCTGTCAGGGCCTACATAAGGCTGTTAGGGCCTACATAAAGCTGTCAGGGCTTACATAAAGCTGTTAGAGCCTACATAAAGCTGTCAGGGCCTACATAAAGCTGTCAGGGCCTACATAAGGCTGTCAGGGCCTACATAAGGCTGTTAGGGCCTACATAAAGCTGTCAGGGCTTACATAAAGCTGTTAGGGCCTACATAAACCTGTTAGGGCCTACATAAAGCTGTCAGGGCCTACATAAAGCTGTCAGGGCCTACATAAAGCTGTCAGGGCCTACATAAAGCTGTCAGGGCCTACATAAAGCTGTTAGAGCCTACATAAAGCTGTCAGGGCCTACATAAAGCTGTCAGGGCCTACATAAAGCTGTTAGGGCCTACATAAAGCTGCTAGGGCCTACATAAAGCTGTTAGGGCCTACATAAAGCTGTCAGGGCCTACATAAAGCTGTCAGGGCCTACATAAAGCTGTCAGGGCCTACATAAAGCTGTCAGGGCCTACATAAAGCTGTCAGGGCCTACATAAGGCTGTTAGGGCCTACATAAAGCTGTTAGGGCCTACATAAAGCTGTCAGGGCCTACATAAAGCTGTCAGGGGTCCTACATAAAGCTGTTAGGGACTACAAAAAGCTGTTAGAGCCTACATAAAGCTGTCAGGGCCTACATAAAGCTGTCAGGGCCTACATAAGGCTGTTATGGCCTACATAAAGCTGCTAGGGCCTACATAAAGCTGTCAGGGCCTACATAAAGCTGTTAGGGCCTACATAAAGCTGCTAGGGCCTACATAAAGCTGTTAGGGCCTACATAAAGCTGTTAGGGCCTACATAAAGCTGCTAGGGCCTACATAAAGCTGTTAGGGCCTACATAAAGCTGTCAGGGCCTACATAAATCTGTCAGGGCCTACATAAAGCTGTTAGGGCCTACATAAAGCTGCTAGGGCCTACATAAAGCTGCTAGGGCCTACATAAAGCTGTTAGGGACTACATAAAGCTGTTAGAGCCTACATAAAGCTGTTAGAGCCTACATAAAGCTGTCAGGGCCTACATAAAGCTGTTAGGGCCTACATAAAGCTGTTAGGGCCTACATAAAGCTGCTAGGGCCTACATAAAGCTGTTAGGGCCTACATAAAGCTGCTAGGGCCTACATAAAGCTGCTAGGGCCTACATAAAGCTGTTAGGGCCTACACAAAGCTGTTAGGGCCTACATAAACCTGTCAGGGCCTACATAAAGCTGTCAGGGCCTACATAAATCTGTCAGGGCCTACATAAAGCTGTCAGGGCCTACATAAAGCTGTCAGGGCCTACATAAAGATGTCAGGGGTCCTACATGAAGCTGTTAGGGCCTACATAAAGCTGTTAGGACCTACATAAAGCTGTTAAGGCCGACATAAAGCTGTAAAGGCCTACATAAAGCTGTTAGGGCCTACATAAAGCTCCTAGGGCCTACATAAAGCTGCTAGGGCCTACACAAAGCTGTTAGGGCCTACATAAACCTGTCAGGGCCTACATAAAGCTGTCAGGGCCTACATAAAGCTGTCAGGGCCTACATAAAGCTGTCAGGGCCTACATAAAGCTGTCAGGGCCTACATAAAGCTGTCAGGGGTCCTACATAAAGCTGTTAGGGCCTACATAAAGCTGTTAGGACCTACATAAAGCTGGTAGGGCCTACATAAAGCTGTTAAGGCCGACTTAAAGCTATTAGGGCCTACATGAAGGTGGTAGGGCCTACATAAAGCTGGTAAGGCCGACATAAAGCTGGTAGGGCCTACATAAAGCTGGTAGGGCCGACATAAAGCTGGTAGGGCCTACATAAAGCTGTTAAGGCCGACATAAAGCTGCCCCAACAGCAGAGCTTTCTTTTCAGCACTGTGGAGTGAATCCTTACCACCACTACACCTGGCTATCAGCAGAACCTTGTCTGGCAGCAAAACAGTTCATTCAGCATAATGTAATGCCTTTAAATAAAACTTAGCTGATATGGCTTACTTGCTTAAACAAATGTGGTTTCTACTGACAATGGAGATGCACAAACTATGGCATAAGGGGATGACGAGTGGCAATCCATCATTTTGCAACTTTTTGCGTCGAGCCATCCCGGATCCGGGATCGTGACTACAGCCTCAAGCTCATTACCATAACGCAACTTAACTATTCATGAAAATCAATATGAAATCAATATGCTAGCTCTCAAGCTTAGCCTTTTGTTAACAACACTGTAATCTCAGATTTTCAAAATGTGCTTCTCAGCCATAGCAAAACAAACATTTGTGTAACAGTATTGATAGCTAGCGTAGCATTTAGCGTAGCATTTAGCATTCAGCAGGCAACATTTTCACAAAAACCAGAAAAGCATTCAAATAAAATCATTTACCTTTGAAGAACTTCGGATGTTTTCAATGAGGAGACTCTCAGTTAGATAGCAAATGTTCAGTTTTTCCTGAAACATTATTTGTTTAGGACAAATCGCTCCGTTTTCTGCGTCACGTTTAGCTACGAAAAAAACCTGTATCCAGGATTGTGTAAATCTATCCGCAAGCTCATTAGCATAACGCAACGTTAACTATTCATGAAAATCGCAAATGAAATGAAATAAATCTATTTGTTCTCAAGCTTAGCCTTTTGTTAACAACACTGTCATCTCAGATTTTCAAAATATGCTTTTGAACCATAGCTAAACAAGCATTTGTGTAACAGTATTGATAGCCTAGCATAGGATTATCCCTGGCATTCAGCATGCAACATTTTCACAAAAACCAGAAAAGCATTCAAATAAAATAATTTACCTTTGAAGAACTTCAGATGTTTTCAATGAGGAGACTCTCAGTTAGATAGCAAATGTTCCGTTTTTACAAAAAGATTATTTGTGTTTACAAATCGCTCCGTTTTCTTCATCACGTTTGGGTAAGAAAAAATAAATACAAATCATTAAAACGCGAACTTTTTTCCAAATTAACTCCATAATATCGACAGAAACATGGCAAACGATGTTTAGAATCATTCCTCAAGGTGTTTTTCACATATCTATCGATGATAAATCCTTCATGGCAGTTGACTTTCTCTTCTGAAGAAATTGAACGTGCATGGACCTAGAGATTACGCAATAATTTCGACACAGGACACCGGGCGGACCCCTGGTAAATGTAGTCTCTTATGGTCAATCTTCCAATGATATGCCTACAAATACGTCACAATGCTGCAGACACCTTGGAGAAACGACAGAAAAGGCAGGCTCATTCCTGGCGCATTCACAGCCATATAAGGAGACATTGGAACACAGCGCCTTCAGAATCTGGGGCATTTCCTGTATGAAACTTCATCTTGGTTTCGCCTGTAGCATTAGTTCTGGGGCACTCACAGATAATATCTTTGGAGTTTTGGAAACGTCAGAGTTTTTTCTTTCCAAAGCTGTCAATTACATGCATAGTCGAGCATCTTTTCGTGACAAAATATATTGTTTAAAACGGGAACGTTTTTATCCAAAAATTAAAAGAGCGCCCCCTATCTCGAAGAAGTTAAGACATTAATGAGCGAGCTAGGATGGACGTAGTCAATATAACGATTTGTTCAGCACTTTTGAAATGTACAGCGACAGAATCAGAACATTGGCTGTTCTTACAGTATTCTCCCTGTACACCAAGTCAGAACCATAGGATAAATAGAGGGGGTATATAAGCAGACAAGGAAAGCTCTTACATTGATGATTACATTTCTCTAAAACAGGCTATAGGCTGCATGCGCACCATCAAGTCAGAACAGTAGGCTAAGTTATGAGGGCGAAAGGGACCAAATTATTAGGGTGAGGTACATGGGCTACTAACAGCTTGCTACACAACATACACTTAGTATTACTTTCTCAGCTACAGTATACATATCTCCCTGGCATATTACATAATTTATGTAGCAGCATACAAGACATGTTTGGACTCACCTCGTTGTGCTGTGCTCACTTAAACAGGAAGGTGGCGCGGCGCTCACTTGGAATTCCGAGCTGGATGACCGTTCAAAACGTATTTTCCCAGTCGGAGCTTGTTTGTTTTGAACTCTGCAAAAGTCATGCTGGATCATGAGTTTGCTACAACCTAGCCTATGAATGAAAGTTTACAGCGTAGGTGTACTGGTCAAGAGAAATTTGAGTAATCAAGGTGACAGACATTGACACATTCAGTACCGTCTTGCACAATCTTGCCTGCATCCAGCTGATCTAGGGTGTAATCATTAGTCCAACAGTTGTAAACAAGTTTTTCTATTCAGGTATGTTTATCCTTGTTTCGTTCCGTTTACTTCCGTTTAAGAAAATTTGAATGAATACACCCCTGATCACACACAAAAGCAGTTCACTTTTGTAGCAGCCAGATCGTTGTATAATTCCTTCTTGCGTCTACGTGTTCTCCTCCTCTCACCTTTTCACTTGGCTTGTGGACTTCAGTGGACAACAGATCAGCTGTCTGTGACCAGGTGAAAAACCTTTCCGAGCCAAACCCTTATATCATAACCGCTAACCGCTGCACACAGCCTGTGTTGTTGTCACCATATTAGCTAACGTCAAGTCAAAAACACAGCTACAAGAACTAACGCTTTAGTGAACCTGCTACAATCAAACAGTACAGTGCATAGTTAGCAAGCAGTTTAGCAGTGCCACCGGCAAGCTCTGGTGGCTATAAATTAATACAAAGCTTACCTTGACTTGGAAGAGTTCCAGTGTTGGATAGCCATAGCCAGCTAGCTAACATAGCATCTCTCTCTGTTGGATAGCCATAGACAGCTAGCTAACATAGCATCCCTCTCTGTTGGATAGCCATAGCCAGCTAGCTAACATAGCATCTCTCTCCGTTAGATAGCCATAGCCAGCTAGCTAACATAGCATCCCTCTCTGTTGGATAGCCATAGCCAGCTAGGTAACATAGCATCCCTCTCTGTTGGATAGCCATAGCCAGCTAGCTAACATAGCATCCCTCTCTGTTTGATAGCCATAGCCAGCTAGCTAACATAGCATCCCTCTCTGTTTGAGCCGGGTGTTTGAGTAGGATAAACTAGCTAGCTACATTTTATAGTTACATTTTATAGTTAAGTAAATGAAAGTGACAGAAACATATTTGTCCAAAACTGTCCACATTTTATGCACTGCAGTGCTAGCTAGCTGTAGCGTATACTAGATTCATTCTCTGATCCTTTGATTGGGTGGACAACATGTCAGTTCTTTCTGCAAGAGCTTTGATAGGTTGGAGGACGTCCTCCGGAAGTTGTCATCATTACTGTGTAAGTCTATGGAAGGGGGTGAGAACCATGAGCCTCCTAGGTTTTGTATTGAAGTCCCCCAGAGGAGGATGGGCACTAAATGTCCTCCGGCTACACCATGGTGCTACCCTACAGAGTGCTGTTGAGGCTACTGTCGACCTTCATAGCAAAACAGTGTGTTTAAATAAATTATTTGGTGACGTGAATATATTTAGTAAAGTTTTATCTAAAAAGGATAACTTTTTTTTATGTTTCACTATTTTTATTTTTATGAAATTCACTTCCTCCTCTGAGGAGCCTCGACTGTCCTCAATATATTCTACAATACATACTCAACATACACTGAGTGGACAAAACATGATATATTTTGAGTTGTACTCCCTTTTGCCCTCAGAAACGTCTCAATTCATCAAGAAATGGACTCTATAAGGTATCTAAAGTATTCCACAGGGATGCTGGTCCATGTTGACTCCAATGCTTCCCACAGTTGTGTCAAGTTGGCCGGATACTGTGGGGTCCGAAGTGATTGACAACCTTGAATTATTTTATACAATAATTTTTGCTCATCTTTATCAAGGGTCTCAATTATTTCAGCCCCTCACTATATACTCCTCAAAATATACTACATTACAATATATACTCCTCAATATATACTCCTTAAATACTACAATATACTCACTATATTAACAATATATACTCCTCAATATACTCCTTAAATACTACAATATACTCACTATATTAACAATATATACTCCTCAATATATACTCCTTAAATACTATAATGTACTCACTATATTAACAATATTTACTCCTCAATATATACTCCTTAAATACTACAATGTACTCACTATATTAACAATATATACTCCTCAATATATACTCCTTAAATACTACAATATACTCACTATATTAACAATATATACTCTTCAATATATACTCCTTGAATACTACAATATACTCTCTATATTAACAATATATATACTCTTCAATATATACTCCTTATACACAACAACATACTCACTATATTAAAAATATATACTATTTTTATACAACATACTCACTATATTTAGAATATATACTCCTCATATACTATAATATTCTCATTATGTTAACAATATATACTCACTACTGTATATACCCCTTATATACTACAATATACTCACTATATTCATTTACAGTATATCACAAAAGTGAGTACTCCCCTCACATTTTTGTAAACATTTGAGTATATCTTTTCATGTGACAACACTGAATAAATGACACTTTGCTATAATGTAAAGTATTGAGTGTACAGCTTGTATAACAGTGTACATTTGCTGTCCCCTCAAAATAACTCAACACACAGCCATTAATGTCTAAACCGCTGGCAACAAAAGTGAGTACACCCCTAAGTGAAAATGTCCAAATTGGGCCCAAAGTGTTAATATTTTGTGTGGCCACCATAATTTTCCAGCACTGCCTTAACCCTCTTGGGCATGGAGTTCACCAGAGCTTCACAGGTTGCCACTGGAGTCCTCTTCCACTCCTCCATGACGACATCACGGAGCTGGTGGATGTTAGAGACCTTGCACTCCTCCACCTTCCGTTTGAGGATGCCCCACAGATGCTCAATAGGGTTTAGGAGACATGCTTGGCCAGTCCATCACCTTTACCCTCAGCTTCTTTAGCAAGGCAGTAGTCGTCTTGGAGGTGTGTTTGGGGTCGTTATCATGTTGGAATACTGCCCTGCGGCCCAGTCTCCGAAGGGAGGGGATCATGCTCTGCTTCAGTATGTCACAGTACATGTTGGCATTCATGGTTCCCTCAATGAACTGTAGCTCCCCAGTGCCGGCAGCACGCATGCAGCCCCAGACCATGACACTCCCACCACCATGCTTGACTGTAGGCGAGACACACTTGGCTTTGTACTCCTCACCTGGTTGCCACCACACACGCTTGACACCATCTGAACCAAATAAGTTTATCTTGGTCTCATCAGACCACAGGACATGGTTAGGACATGTCCTTAGTCTGCTTGTCTTCTGAAAACTGTTTGCGGGCTTTCTTGTGCATCATCTTTAGAAGAGGCTTCCTTCTGAGACGACAGCCATGCAGACCAATTTGATGCAGTGTACGGCGTATGGTCTGAGCACTGACAGGCTGACCCCCCACCCCTTCAGCCTCTGCAGCAATGCTGGCAGCACTCATACGTCTATTTCCCAAAGACAACCTCTGGATATGACGCTGAGCACATGCACTCAACTTCTTTGGTCGACCATGGCAAGGCCTGTTCTGAGTGGAACCTGTCCAGTTAAACCGCAGTATGGTCTTGGCCACCGTGCTGCAGCTCAGTTTCAGGGTCTTTGCAATCTTCTTATAGTCCAGGCCATCTTTATGTAGAGCAACAATCATTTTTTTCAGACTTCCAGTGACCAGTCAGTATGAGGGAGTCACATGACACCGGGGAGGGAAAATGGCTAATTGGGCCCAATTTGAACATTTTCACTTAGGGGTGTACTCACTTTTGATGCCAGCGGTTTAGACATTAATGGCTGTGTGTTGAGTTATTTTGAGGGGACAGCAAATTTATACTGTTATACAAGCTGTACACTCACTACTTTACATTGTAGCAAAGTGTCATTTCTTCAGTGTTGTCACATGAAAATATATACTCAAATATTTACAAAAATGTGAGGGGTGTACTCACTTTTGTGATATACTGTATATACTGTATTTACTATATCCAACGATGCTCTTGCTCGTACTTCCCGCTCTCTTTACGCTCTCTCTCCCTCTCCCTGCTTCTCCCTATCTCCTTTCTTCTCTCCCTGCCTTCCTTTCTCTCCATCCTCTCTCCCTCTCCCTCCTTCCTCTCTGCTTCTTTCCCTTTCTCCCTGCCTCTCCCATCTCCTTCCCTATATCATTTCCTCTCTCCTTCCTTCCTTTCTCTCCCTCCCTCTCTCCATCCTCTCTCCCTTCCTCCTTTCAGTGTATTTCCCTTCATGAGGCGACAGCGTCACTCTAGCCCCTCTCCTGCCATGGTTACCCAAGCGACAGAAGATGATGGAAAGGCTAAAGGGGCGGGACCAACAGGAACAAGCTCCACAACCAACTCTCAGATCTGATCGCCATGGGAATACCACAACCATCATGTTCATGACACCCAGATCTGGTCACCATTGTATCACTATAGCAACCATTCAAGACCCTGCATCTACTTCTAGAAGTTATAATATGGTCTAGTAGTTATATTTATGAATATAGAACTATAGGTATAGTTTACAAAGACAATCTGAAAGATTTACACTATTAATTTAATGTAGATTTAAGGCCAGTTTATACTTGGTCTAATAACATGTCTATGGACAATTATAATGTGACAAGAGTCGCTGGTCAAAACAACTTTTAATTTATACTCCTGTGGAATGTCTGTAGACTGTCGTTGCGACTGTTAGTTTCCTTGTTGCAGAGACATGAAAAAAGTTCCCGTCTCTGCGACTGTCGCAACGTCCGTTGTCGTGGTTACCGGACTGTGACACGATGATGCTGTAGTTCTATAATTCTCAAATAGAATGACCTAGTTTTATTCCGTCACTCTGTGGCAGTCAGCTATTTTCTGTCGGCTCACAATTATCTTTTAAATAACGATGTTGTGGGTTTGTGTTTCTGTAATAATGAATAAAAAGTAGTAAGACGTTGTCAGCTATACTCTGGTCATTATTTGAACTGGCTAACTAGCTAGCAACTAACCAAAACATTGTTTTGAAAATAGCTTTTAGTTGCCTGGCTTGCTAGGTTCACATTTAACTGAATTCATTTTTAAACGGGTTTATTGGTGCTAGAGAAAGTCTACTATTTGGAGCACCGGGATGCAGATGTCATGCAAAGGCTGTCGTTTTGTGCTTATACTTTTTCATAATGAAAACGAAGTTTGAAGTCAGATGACAACTGTCGATATGTCCACAGACAGAGTGTAAACCAGCCTTTAGACTACCCCTTAATTTAGAACAACATGACTGATGAACACCAATAACAGTTACAGGTGATCAGTCAACTGTCATATCTATCATAATAACTGGCATACCTCATCATAATAACTGGCATACCTCATCATAATAACTGACATACCTCATCAAAATAACTGTCATACCCCATCATAATAACTGTCATACCTCATCAAAATAACTGTCATACCTCATCATAATAACTGTCATACCTCATCACAATAACTGTCATACCTCATCATAATAACTGCCATACCTCATCATAATAACTGTCATGCCTCATCATAATAACTGTCATACCTCATCATAATAACTGTCATACCTCATAATAACTGTCATACCTCATCATAATAACTGTCATACCTCATCATAATAACTGGCATACCTCATGATAATAACTGGCATACCTCATCATAATAACTGTCATACCTCATCATAATAACTGCCATACCTCATCATAATAACTGGCATACCTCATCATAATAACTGTCATACCTCATCAAAATAACTGTCATACCTTATCATAATAACTGTCATACCTCATCACAATAACTGTCATACCTCATTATAATAACTTCCATACCTCATCATAATAACTGTCATGCCTCGTCATAATAACTGCCATACCTCATCATAATAACTGCCATACCTCATCATAATAACTGTCATACCTCATCATAATAACTGTCATACCTCATCATAATAACTGTCATACCTCATCATAATAACTGTCATATCTCATCATAACTGCCATACCTCATCATAATAACTGCCATACCTCATCATAATAACTGTCATACCTCATCATAATAACTGTCATACCTCATCATAATAACTGTATAAGGGGCTTTGGTAACATAACGGAGGGCACTGTGATAGACTGCATCCAGTTTGATGAGTAGAGTATTGGTAGCTATTTTGTAGATGACATTGCCGAAGTCGAGGATCGGTAGTCATGACGTTGCCTTCTTTGGGTACAGCGAGCACCATCCCCCTACCTCTGCACCATCCCCCTACCTCTGCACCATCACCCTCTCTCTCTCCTACACTCAGGCTGCTGTGGTCAGAGGTCATACATTTTTGGAGAAGATTCTTCCTCATGGCCAGAGAGTATAGAGAGAGAGTAAGTTTTCATAGAGAGAACAAAGGAATTTCTTCCACCTCACAGAACTTGAGAACTGAACAATATTCATGTTCCGGAGAATGTATAAAAGGTTGGTAAAGTAGCCAGCTACAAACTGGTCTATTTGGTACAATTTTGTGAAACTCATGAGAGACAGTACAGCCACATTACCATAACCCTGTTTATACAACAGTCTCGGTTGTGCGGCTTGCATCTTATTGTTGTATGGGATGAATGAGTAAAGATGAAACTATTTATGATCAACTTTAATTATTAACTAACGTGAGGTAAAGAATAATTCATTAATGAGAAGGCTAATTGATTAGATATTAAAATATCTGAAAGTTATATTAGGAAAATTATAACTTAGTAATCTGAATATTTTCCTTGGTTCCCCGACTTCCTTGTTAGTTACATCTACCTGATTAGTTAATGACGTAATAATAATTACAGAGAATTGATTTGATAAACTACTAATAAGTCTTCAGTTTAATGATGCCAAAGACACGACAGTAGGATAGTCGGTTTTACTAGGGTAAGATTGGCGGCAGGGGTGAAGGAGGCTTTGTTGCAAAATAGAAAGCCGATTCTTGATTTTATTTTGGATTGGAGATGTTTAATATGAGTCTGGAAGGAGAGTTTAAAGTCTTGCCAGACACCTAGGTACTTATAATTGTCCACATATTCTAGGTCAGAACCGTCCAGAGTAGTGATGCTAGTCGGGCGGGCAGGTGCAGGCAGCGAACGGTTGAATAGCATGCATTTGGTTTTATTAGCGTGTAAGAGCAGTTGGAGGCCACGCAAGGGGTATTGTACGGCATTGAAGCTTGTTTTGAAGTTAGTTACCATAGTGTCCAAAGAATTTCCAGATGTATACAGAACAGTGTCGTCTGCGTAGAGGTGGATGAGGGAATCACCTGCAGCAAGAGCAACATCATTGATATATACAGAGAAAAGAGTCAGCCCAATAATTGAACCCTGTGGTACCCCCATAGACTGCCAGAGGTCCGGACAACAGGCCCTCTGATTTTACACACTGAACTGTGTCTGCGAAGTAGTTGGTGAACCAGGCGAGGCAGTCAATTGAGAAACCAAGGCTATTGAGTCTGCCGAAAAGGATACGGTAATTGACAGAGTAGAAAGTCTTGGGCAGGTCGATGAAGACGGCTGCACAGTACTGTCTTTATCGATTGGGGTTATGATATCATTTAGTACCTTGAGCATGGCTGAGGTGCACCCGTGACTAGCTCGGAAACCGGATTGCACAGCGGAGAAGGTACGGTGGGATTCGAAATGGCCAGTGATCTGTGTATTAACTTGGCTTTCGAAGACTTTAGAAAGGCAGGGCAGGATGGATATAGGTCTAAAATAGTTTGGGCCTAGAGTGTCACCCCCTTGAAGTGGGGGATGACCACGGCAGCTTTCCAATCTTAGGGATCTCGGACGATACGAAAGAGAGGTTGAACAGACTGGTAACTGGGGTTGCAACAATGGCGGCGGATCATTTTAGAAAGAGGGTCCAGATTGTCTAGCCCAGCTGATTTGTACGGGTCCGGGTTTTGCAGCTCTTTCAGAACATCTGCTATCTGGATTTGGGTGAAGGAGAAGCTGGGGAGGCTCGGGCAAGTAGCTGTGGGAGGTGCAGAGCTGTTTGCCGGTATTGGGGTAGCCAGGAGGAAAGCATGGCCAGCCGTAAAGAAATGTATGTTGAAATTTACGATTATCATGGATTGATCGATGTTGACCGTGTTACCTAGAATCAGTGCAGTGGGCAGCTGGGAGGAGGTGCTCTTATTCTCCATGGACTTTACAGTGTCCCAAAACCTTTGGGAGTTAGTGCTACAGGATGCAAATTTCTGTTTGAAAAAGCTAGCCTTTGCTTTCCTGACTGACTGCGTGTATTGGTTCCTGACTTCCCTGAACAGTTGCATATCGCTGGGACTATTCGATACTATTGAAGTCCGCCACAGGATGTTTTTGTGCTGGTCGAGGGCAGTCAGGTCTGGAGTGATATCTGGATATCTGTTCTTAGTTCTACATTTTTTGAAAGGGGCATGCTTATTTAAGATGGTGAGGAAATTACTTTTAAAGAAGTACCAGGCATCCTCGACTGACGGGAGGAGGTCAATATCCTTCCAGGATACCTGGGCCAGGTCGATTAGAAAGGCCTGCTCGCTGAAGTGTTTAAGGGAGCGTTTGACTGTGATGAGGTCGTTTGTGGTCGTTTGACTGTGGACCCATTACGGACTCAGGCAATGAGGCAGTGATCGCTGAGATCCTTGTTGAAGACAGCAGAGGTGTATTTAGAAGACAGGTTGGTCAGGATGATTTCTCAGAGGGTGTCCATGGCTACGCATTTAGGGTTGTAACTGGTAGGTTCCTTGATGATTTGAGTGAGATTGAGGGCATCTAGTTTAGATTGTAGAACTGCCAGGGTGTTAAGCATATCCCAGTTTAGGTCACCTAACAGAAATAACTCTGAAGATAGATGGGGGCACTCAATTCACATATGGTGTCCAGAGCACAGCTGGGAGCTGAGGGGGGTCTATAACAGGTAGCAACAGTGAGAGACTTATTTCTGGAGAGATTCATTTTTAAAATTAGAAGCTCGAACTGTTTGGGCATAGACCTGGAAAGTATGACAGAACTTTGCAAGCTATGGCGGAGTGTGCTAAAGCAGCGAGTAAAACAAACTTAGGGAGGAGGCTTCTGATGTTAACATGCATGAAACCAAGGCGTTTTCAATTACAGAAGTCAACAAATGAGAGTGACTGGGGACATGCAGGGCCTTGGTTAACCTCCACATCACCTGAGGAACAGAGGAGGAGTAGGATGAGGGTACGGCTAAAGGCTATCAAAACTGGTCGTCTAGTGCGTTGGGGACAGAGAATAAAAGGAGCAGATTTCTGGGCCTGGTACAATAGATTCAGGGCATAATGTGCAAACAGGGGTATGGTGGGCTGCGGGTACAGTGGAGGTAAACCTAGGCATTGAGTGATGATAAGAGAGGTTGCATCTTTGGACACGCTAGTTATGCTGGGTGAGGTCACCGCATGTGTGGGAGGTGGGACAAAAGAGGTATATGAGGCATGTTGAGTCGGACTTGGGGCTCCGAAGTGAACTAAAACAATGATAACTATCCCAAACAACAGTTTACAAGGCATATTGACATTTTAACCGAGTCTTAAAGACAACAACAACAGGTAAAATGGCGTTGAATGGGCAGAGATGATCGATTAACTACACACAGGGCCTGAGTACGGGGCTAGGGCCGACAGATGAACCAAGGTAAACAAAGTGAAGTTCCGTGATTAATGAACAGTCCAGCAGGCATCAGCTATGTATCCAAGTGGTTATAGGGTCCAACAATATATGGAACAGGGAAGCAGCTTGGTAGTCGTTACTACGCTAGCACACAGGAGACACAGCTTTTAAAGTTAGCAGGCAAGTAGAAGCGTCGGACATCCGGCAAAGACCGGTTGAGGGCGGATGGAGTTACGTTGGCGGACCAGTCGTGGTGGTACGGCGGGGCATCGTGTCGACAAAAGGGACCAGGCCAGTTGGCGAAAGAGGTATTGTAGTTGTAGTAATTCCGTATGCTAACCAGGAGATGCGCCTGGCTCGCAGCTAACTGGTACTAGCTTCAGGACAGGGGCGTTAGCCACTATAGCCACTCGGTAGCAGCGATGATCTGATGCAAAGGTCCAGAGATTATGGCAAGGATCCGGTGGAGTAGTGGATTCTAGCCGTGTTGGGTGTAGAGTCCGGGAGGCATCGGCTGAACAGGTAATCAAATGGCTACCCTGACTATTTGCATTGTGTGCCCCCCCAACACCTCTTTTTATGCTGCTGCTACTCTCTGTTTATCATATATGCATAGTCACTTTAACTATACATTCATGTACATACTACCTCAATTGGGCCAACCAACCAGTGTTCCCGCACATTGGCTAACCGGGCTATCTGCATTGTGTCCCACCCACCACCCGTTAACCCCTCTTTTACGCTACTGCTACTCTCTGTTCATCATATATGCATAGTCACTTTAACCATACCTACATGTACATACTACCTCAATCAGCCTGACTAACTGGTGTCTGTATGTAGCCTCGCTACTTCTTTTGCCTCGCTACTGTATAAAGCCTGTGTCACGAATCCCGTTTCCTGAGTCTGTTTTTTTTTGCCTATGTTCTGTCCTGGAGAGTTTTTCCGGCGTCCTGGAACGCACCCTGTCTGGTTGCCGGGCAATGTAGCCAGTTGGGGTTTCTGATTATCCGCACCTGTATCCCATCAGCTATCTGCACACCTGGTCCTGATCATCATCTCTCCTCTTCATAAGCCCGGACCTGACATCCATTCCCTGCCGGATCGTTAGCCATGAACAGTATGTTGTGCCAGAGTATCAGCCTCAAGTTGGATAGAAGTTGTTTTGTTGTTTGTTACGTATTGCTTGCCTTGAACTTACCTCTGTTTGTTCTGTCTTCAGTTACTCACCCGGATCATTTACCCCATTCCCGCCTGGTCGTCAGAAGATTCCGCTTCCCCATTGGATCCACCTATTTATTCCCATCAACTCATCACCGCTACCCGCTACACCACCTGGATATATCTACCCATTCACTTGTAAATAAATACTCACCTTTTTCCTACTCTCCTTGTCCTGGTCTGCTTCTGGGTTCGACTTTGAAGAATCGTGACAGCCTGTCTTCTTACTATTGTTTAATTTCTTTACCTACCTATTGTTCACCTAATACAGGCTCTAACCAATAGTGCAAAAAATGTAAGTAAGCATTTCAATGTAAGATCTGTTGTATTCAGTGCATGTGACAAATAAACTGACTTGATTTTATTTGATCTGAGTAGCCGGGTGAGGTGGGCCTGGCTCAGAGATAGCTTCGGGGCTGGGCCACTCGGTGGCAGCTAGCTAGCTGTGATGATCAGGAGTAATGGTCCAGGATTTGCGGCAGGAATCCGGTGTTGTAGTGGAGAAAAACAGTCCGAGGCTGGTTGGTATTATCCAGGCTAAAAAAACAACTGGTGCCTCTGCAGAAGGTAAAGGCCGCTAGCAGTGGCTAACAATGACTAAATAGCTAGTAGCTAATTAGCTGGTTAGTTTCTGATGCCTAGCTTCTGATGGAGGTTCTGGCTATAAGGTCTAAAAAAAAATTGCGGATCTGTGTCACATTGAGTGAAGCAGTTTACCGGAAGGTATATTTCATTTAAAAATGGAAAAGTGATTGAAAAATAAATTGGAATATATACAAAAAAATATGAAAAATACAAAAAGTAAACGAGAGGACAACAAACCATGTCTGCATTGCTACGCCATCATGGAAACAGTATGAGGCTACAAGCTTGGCACACCTGCATTTGGGGAGTTTCTCTGTTCTTCTCTGCAGATCCTCTCAAGCTCTGTCAGATTGGATGGGGAGCATCGCTGCACAGCTATTTTTAAGTTTCTCCAGAGATGTTCGATCAGGCTCTGGCTGGGCCACTCAAGGACATTCAGAGACTTGTCCCGAAGCCACTCCTGCGTTGTCTTGGCAGTGTGCTTAGGGTCGTTGTCCTGTCGGAAGGTGAACCTTCGCCCCAGTCTGAGGTCCTGAGCACTCTGGAGCAGGTTTTCATCAAGGATCTCTCTGTACTTTACTCCGTTCATCTTTGCCTCGATCATGACTAGTCTCCCAGTCCCTGATGCTGAAAAACATCCCCACAGCATAATGCTTCCACCACCATGCTTCACCGTAGGGATGGTGCCAGGTTTCATCCAGACGTGACACTTGGCACTCAGGCCAAATAGTTCAATCATGGTTTCATCAGACCATATTATGGGGTATTGTGGGGTTATTATGGGGTATTGTGATGTCATTATGGGGTATTGTGATGTCATTATGGGGTATTGTGATGTCATTATGGGGTATTGTGTATAGATTGCTGAGTTTTAATTTATTTAATCAATTTCAGAATAAGGCTGTACTTTCCGGAGGCTCTGTATGTTATCAAGCATTTCACACATTGTCCATATACTGACTGTTAGCACTTGGTGGTCTATAGCAGCTTCCCACCAGAATGGGCTTTAGGTTAGGCAGATGAACCTGTAGCCATATTACTTCAACACTATTTAACATGAGATCCTCTCTAAGCTTAACAGGAACGTGGTTCTGAAAATAGACCGTAACATCGCCCCCGTTGGCATTTCTGTCTTTTCTGTAGATGTTAGATGAGCCTTTACGTCGGTAGCGCTGCCCTCTGGATGATCGCTGGATGATTCTGCTTAAGTCTAAAATGACGGATAATGAACAGGGTTTACAATTTGTCTAAATTGTGTTGTACTAGATAGGTAACTCTGTGTTGTATTAGATAGATAACTGTGTTGTATTAGATAGATAACTCTTCATCCATAATAAGGCAGAGGATGATATCACCTGTTTTCTCAGCAACAGGTTATGATCAATGACATCAAAAGCTGCACTGAAGTCTAACAGAACAGATCCCACAATCGTCTTACTATCAATTTCATCCAGCCAATCATCAGTCATTTGTGTCAATATGTTGAGTGCCCTTCCCTATAAACATGCTGGAAGTCTGTTGTTAATTTGTTTTCTGTAAAATAACTTTGTATTTGAACAAACTTTATTTTTTTTCCCCAAAAGTTTGATAAGCACTTGTACCAGGCTGATTGGTCGGCCTCGCGAATCAATAAAGGGTGCCATGTCTGTGGGCACACATCGTATTCTCGGCCTAAATCATGTTACTGTCTGTAGGTTAACATGAGGAAGAGGTTCTATTCATGTTACTGTGTGTTAACATGAGATTCTATTCGTGTTACTGTGTGTTAACGTGAGGAAGAGGTTCTATTCATGTTACTGTGTGTTAACATGAGATTCTATTCATGTTATTGTGTGTTAACATGAGGTTCTATTCATGTTACTGTGTGTTAACATGAGGTTCTATTCATGTTACTGTGTGTTGACATGAGGTTCTATTCATGTTACTGTGTGTTAACATGAGGAAGAGGTTCTATTCATGTTACTGTGTGTTAACATGAGATTCTATTCATGTTACTGTGTGTTAACATGAGGAAGAGGTTCTATTCATGTTACTGTGTGTTAACGTGAAGAAGAGGCTCTATTCATGTTACTGTGTGTTAACATGAGGAAGAGGTTCTATTCGTGTAACTGTGTGTGTTAACATGAGGAAGAGGTTCTATTCATGTTACTGTGTGTTAACATGAGATTATATTCATGGGACTGTGTGTTAACATGAGGTTCTATTCATGTTACTGTGTGTTAACATGAGGTTCTATTCATGTTACTGTGTGTTAACATGAGGTTCTATTCATGTTACTGTGTGTTAACATGAGGTTCTATTCATGTTACTGTGTGTTAACGTGAGGAAGAGGTTCTATTCATGTTACTGTGTGTTAACGTGAGGAAGAGTTTGTATTCATGTTACTGTGTGTTAACGTGAGGAAGAGGTTGTAATCATGTTACTGTCTGTATTAACATGAGGTTCTATTCATGTTACTGTGTGTTAACATGAGGCTCTAATCATGTTACTGTGTGTTAACATGAGGAAGAGGTTCTATTCATGATACTGTGTGTTAACATGAGGTTCTATTCATGTTACTGTGTGTTAACGTGAGGAAGAGGTTGTATTCATGGGACTGTGTGTTAACGTGAGGAAGAGGTTCTATTCATGTTATTGTGTGTTAACATGAGGTTCTATTCATGTTACTGTGTGTGTTAACATGAGATTCTATTCATGTTACTGTGTGTGTTAACATGAGGAAGAGGTTCTATTCATGTTACTGTGTGTTAACATGAGGTTCTATTCATGTTACTGTGTGTTAACATGAGGAACAGGTTCTATTCATGTTACTGTGTGTTAACATGAGGTTCTATTCATGTTACTGTGTGTGTTAACATGAGGTTCTATTCATTTTACTGTGTGAAAACATGAGGAAGAGGTTCGATTCATGTTACTGTGTGTTAACATGAGGAAGAGGTTCTATTCATGTCACTGTGTGTTAACATGAGGTTCTATTCATGTTACTGTGTGTGTTAACATGAGGTTCTATTCATGTTACTGTGTGTTAACATGAGGTTCTATTCATTTTACTGTGTGAAAACATGAGGAAGAGGTTTGATTCATGTTACTGTGTGTTAACATGAGGAAGAGGTTCTATTCATGTTACTGTGTGTGTTAACATGAGGAAGAGGTTCGATTCATGTTACTGTGTGTTAACATGAGGTTCTATTCATGTTACTGTGTGTTAACATGAGGTTCTATTCATGTTACTGTGTGTGTTAACATGAGGAAGAGGTTCTATTAATTTTACTGTGTGTTAACATGAGGTTCTATTCATGTTACTGTGTTAACATGAGGTTCTATTCATGTTACTGTGTGTTAACATGAGGAAGAGGTTCTATTCGTGTTACTGTGTGTTAACATGAGGAAGAGGTTCTATTCGTGTTACTGTGTGTTAACATGAGGTTCTATTCATGTTACTGTGTGAAAACATGAGGAAGAGGTTCTATTCATTTTACTGTGTGTTAACATGAGGAAGAGGTTCTATTCATGATACTGTGTGTTAACGTGAGGAAGAGGTTCTATTCATGATACTGTGTTAACGTGAGGAAGAGGTTCTATTCATGTTACTGTGTGTTAACACAAGGTTCTATTCATGTTACTGTGTGTTAACATGAGGAAGAGGTTCTATTCATGTTACTGTGTGTTAACATGAGGAAGAGGGTTCTATACATGTTACTGTGTGTTAACGTGAGGAAGAGGTTCTATTCATGTTAATGTGTGTTAACATGAGGTTCCATTCATGTTACTGTGTGTTAACATGAGGAAGAGGTTCTATTCATGTTACTGTGTGCTGACATGAGGTTCTATTCATGTTACTGTGTGTTAACATGAGGAAGAGGTTCTATTCATGTTACTGTGTGTTAACATGAGGTTCTATTCATGTTACTGTGTGTTAACATGAGGTTCTATTCATGTTACTGTGTATTAACATGAGGTTCTATTCATGTTACTGTGTGTTGACATGAGGTTCTATTCATGTTACTGTGTGCTAACACAAGGTTCTATTCATGTTACTGTGTGTTAACGTGAGGTTCTATTCATGTTACTGTGTGTTAACATGAGGAAGAGGTTCTATTCATGTTACTGTGTGTTAACGTGAGGAAGAGGTTCTATTCATGTTAATGTGTGTTAACATGAGGTTCTATTCATGTTACTGTGTGTGTTAACATGAGGAAGAGGTTCTATTCATGTTACTGTGTGTTAACATGAGGAAGAGGTTCTATTTGTGTTACTGTGTGTTAACATGAGGTTCTATTCATGGTACTGTGTGAAAACATGAGGAAGAGGTTCTATTTATGTTACTGTGTGTTAACGTGAGGTTCTATTCATGTTACTGTGTGTTAACATGAGGAAGAGGTTCTATTCATGTTACTGTGTGTTAACATGAGGTTCTATTCATGTTACTGTGTGTTAACACAAGGTTCTATTCATGTTACTGTGTGTTAACGTGAGGAAGAGGTTCTATTCATGTTACTGTGTGTTAACATGAGGTTCTATTCATGTTACTGTGTGTTAACGTGAGGAAGAGGTTTTATTCATGTTACTGTGTGTTAACATGAGGTTCTATTCATGTTACTGTGTGTTAACGTGAGGAAGAGGTTCTATTCATGTTACTGTGTGTTAACATGAGGTTCTATTCATGTTACTGTGTTAACGTGAGGTTCTATTCATGTTACTGTGTGTTAACGTGAGGAAAAGGTTCCATTCATGTTACTGTGTGTGTTAACACGAGGTTCTATTCATGTTACTGTGTTAATGTGAGGAAGAGGTTCTATTCATGTTACTGTGTGTTAACACGAGGTTCTATTCATGTTACTGTGTTAATGTGAGGAAGAGGTTCTATTCATTATTTAACAGCCCTGCAGGTCCAGAGAATCCATCAGATTCCCTAATGGTTGTAAACAGATTAACACACACAGCTGGATACCAAGCACACACACTGTCTAGATGAGCACACTGTAGCAGGGATTATGGGTAATCCTCCAATCTTACTTCCTCTGGTGAATCACACACAAACATACACCAATCAATGCTGAACAGCTTCACACAACCGAGACATCCCATAGAAACACTATGTAAACAGTCCTACCATACCAAGGCATGTTGCCATGGAGACTAGGATGGAAGGGCGCTATGGAAACAGTCCTACTGTACTAGATCATGTTGCCATGGAGACTAGGATGGAAGGGCGCTATGAATGTCTAGATGTACGGTAGAATGTCTAGATGCACGGTAGAATGTCTAGATGCACGGTAGAATGTCTAGATGGATGGTAGAACGTCTAGCCGCACGGTAGAATGTCTTGCCACACGGTAGAATGTCTAGATGCACGGTAGAATGTCTAGAATGTCTAGCCGCACCGTAGAATGTCTAGCCGCACGGCAGAATGTCTAGATGCACGGTAGAATGTCTAGATGCACGGTAGAATGTCTAGATGGATGGTAGAACGTCTAGCCGCACGGTAGAATGTCTAGCCACACGGTAGAATGTCTAGATGCACGGTAGAATGTCTAGAATGTCTAGCCGCACGGTAGAATGTCTAGAATGTCTAGATGCACGGTAGAATGTCTAGATGGATGGTAGAATGTCTAGATGAACAGTAGAATGTCTAGATGGATGGTAGAATGTCTAGAATGTCTAGATGAACGGTAGAATGTCCTAGATGGATGGTAGAATGTCTAGAATGTCTAGCTGCACGGTAGAATGTCTAGATGGATGGTAGAATGTCTAGATGAACAGTAGAATGTCTAGATGGATGGTAGAATGTCTAGAATGTCTAGATGAACGGTAGAATGTCCTAGATGGATGGTAGAATGTCTAGAATGTCTAGCTGCACGGTAGAATGTCTAGCCGCACGGTAGAATATCTAGATGCACGGTAGAATGTCTAGATGCACGGTAGAATGTCTAGATGGATGGTAGAATGTCTAGATGGATGGTAGAATGTCTAGCCGCACGGTAGAATGTCTAGCCACACGGTAGAATGTCTAGATGCACGGTAGAATGTCTAGAATGTCTAGCCGCACGGTATAATGTCTAGAATGTCTAGATGAACGGTAGAATGTCTAGATGAACGGTAGAATGTCTAGCTGCACAGTAGAATGTCTAGATGGATGGTAGAATGTCTAGATGAACGGTAGAATGTCTAGAATGTTTAGCTGCAAGGTAGAATGTCTAGCCGCACGGTAGAATATCTAGCCGCACAGTAGAATGTCTAGACGCACGGTAGAATGTCTAGACGCACGGTAGAATGTCTAGATGCACGGTAGAATGTCTAGATGGATGGTAGAATGTCTAGATGAACGGTAGAATGTCTAGCTGCACGGTAGAATGTCTAGATGCACGGTAGAATGTCTAAAATGTCTAGATGCATGGTAGAATGTCTAGATGGATGGTAGAATGTCTAGATGCACGGTAGAATGTCTAGAATGTCTAGACGCACGGTAGAATGTCTAGCTGCACGGTAGAATGTCTAGATGCACGGTAGAATGTCTAGAATGTCTAGACGCACGGTAGAATGTCTAGATGGATGGTAGAATGTCTAGAATGTCTAGATGAACGGTAGAATGTCTAGCTGCACGGTAGAATGTCTAGATGCACGGTAGAATGTCTAGAATGTCTAGATGCACGGTAGAATGTCTAGATGGATGGTAGAATGTCTAGAATGTCTAGATGAACGGTAGAATGTCTAGATGGATGGTAGAATGTCTAGAATGTCTAGATGAATGGTAGAATGTCTAGATGGATGGTAGAATGTCTAGATGCACGGTAGAATGTCTAGATGCACGCTAGAATGTCTAGATGCACGCTAGAATGTCTAGATGCACGGTAGAATATCTAGCCGCACGGTAGAATATCTAGATGCACGGTAGAATGTCTAGATGCACGGTAGAATGTCTAGAATGTCTAGCCGCACGGTAGAATGTCTAGAATGTCTAGATGCACGGTAGAATGTCTAGACGCACGGTAGAATGTCTAGCCGCACGGTAGAATGTCTAGATGCACGGTAGAATGTCTAGATGGATGGTAGAACGTCTAGCCGCACGGTAGAATGTCTAGCCACACGGTAGAATGTCTAGATGCACGGTAGAATGTCTAGAATGTCTAGCCGCACGGTAGAATGTCTAGAATGTCTAGATGCACGGTAGAATGTCTAGACGCACGGTAGAATGTCTAGCCGCACGGTAGAATGTCTAGATGGATGGTAGAATGTCTAGATGAACAGTAGAATGTCTAGATGGATGGTAGAATGTCTAGAATGTCTAGATGAACGGTAGAATGTCTAGATGGATGGTAGAATGTCTAGAATGTCTAGCTGCACGGTAGAATGTCTAGCCGCACGGTAGAATATCTAGCCGCACGGTAGAATATCTAGATGCACGGTAGAATGTCTAGATGCACGGTAGAATGTCTAGATGGATGGTAGAATGTCTAGATGGATGGTAGAATGTCTAGCCGCACGGTAGAATGTCTAGCCACACGGTAGAATGTCTAGATGCACGGTAGAATGTCTAGAATGTCTAGCCGCACGGTACAATGTCTAGAATGTCTAGATGCACGGTAGAATGTCTAGAATGTCTAGCTGCACGGTAGAATGTCTAGATGAACGGTAGAATGTCTAGATGAACGGTAGAATGTCTAGCTGCACAGTAGAATGTCTAGATGAACGGTAGAATGTCTAGCTGCACAGTAGAATGTCTAGATGAACGGTAGAATGTCTAGAATGTCTAGCCGCACGGTATAATGTCTAGAATGTCTAGATGAACGGTAGAATGTCTAGATGAACGGTAGAATGTCTAGCTGCACAGTAGAATGTCTAGATGGATGGTAGAATGTCTAGATGAACGGTAGAATGTCTAGAATGTTTAGCTGCAAGGTAGAATGTCTAGAAGCACGGTAGAATATCTAGCCGCACAGTAGAATGTCTAGACGCACGGTAGAATGTCTAGACGCACGGTAGAATGTCTAGATGCACGGTAGAATGTCTAGATGCACGGTAGAATGTCTAGCTGCACGGTAGAATGTCTAGATGCACGGTAGAATGTCTAAAATGTCTAGATGCATGGTAGAATGTCTAGATGGATGGTAGAATGTCTAGATGCACGGTAGAATGTCTAGAATGTCTAGACGCACGGTAGAATGTCTAGCTGCACGGTAGAATGTCTAGATGCACGGTAGAATGTCTAGAATGTCTAGACGCACGGTAGAATGTCTAGATGGATGGTAGAATGTCTAGAATGTCTAGATGAACGGTAGAATGTCTAGCTGCACGGTAGAATGTCTAGATGCACGGTAGAATGTCTAGAATGTCTAGATGCACGGTAGAATGTCTAGATGGATGGTAGAATGTCTAGAATGTCTAGATGAACGGTAGAATGTCTAGATGGATGGTAGAATGTCTAGATGAATGGTAGAATGTCTAGATGGATGGTAGAATGTCTAGATGCACGGTAGAATGTCTAGATGCACGCTAGAATGTCTAGATGCACGCTAGAATGTCTAGATGCACGGTAGAATATCTAGCCGCACGGTAGAATATCTAGATGCACGGTAGAATGTCTAGATGCACGGTAGAATGTCTAGAATGTCTAGCCGCACGGTAGAATGTCTAGAATGTCTAGATGAACGGTAGAATGTCTAGACGCACGGTAGAATGTCTAGCCGCACGGTAGAATGTCTAGATGCACGGTAGAATGTCTAGATGGATGGTAGAACGTCTAGCCGCACGGTAGAATGTCTAGCCACACGGTAGAATGTCTAGATGCACGGTAGAATGTCTAGAATGTCTAGCCGCACGGTAGAATGTCTAGAATGTCTAGATGCACGGTAGAATGTCTAGACGCACGGTAGAATGTCTAGCCGCACGGTAGAATGTCTAGATGGATGGTAGAATGTCTAGATGAACAGTAGAATGTCTAGATGGATGGTAGAATGTCTAGAATGTCTAGATGAACGGTAGAATGTCTAGATGGATGGTAGAATGTCTAGAATGTCTAGCTGCACGGTAGAATGTCTAGCCGCACAGTAGAATATCTAGCCGCACGGTAGAATATCTAGATGCACGGTAGAATGTCTAGATGCACGGTAGAATGTCTAGATGGATGGTAGAATGTCTAGATGGATGGTAGAATGTCTAGCCGCACGGTAGAATGTCTAGCCACACGGTAGAATGTCTAGATGCACGGTAGAATGTCTAGAATGTCTAGCCGCACGGTACAATGTCTAGAATGTCTAGATGCACGGTAGAATGTCTAGAATGTCTAGCTGCACGGTAGAATGTCTAGATGAACGGTAGAATGTCTAGATGAACGGTAGAATGTCTAGCTGCACAGTAGAATGTCTAGATGGATGGTAGAATGTCTAGAATGTCTAGATGAACGGTAGAATGTCTAGAATGTCTAGCTGCAAGGTAGAATGTCTAGCCGCACGGTAGAATATCTAGCCGCACAGTAGAATGTCTAGACGCACGGTAGAATGTCTAGATGCACGCTAGAATGTCTAGACGCACGGTAGAATGTCTAGATGCACGCTAGAATGTCTAGACGCACGGTAGAATGTCTAGATGCACGCTAGAATGTCTAGATGCACGCTAGAATGTCTAGATGCACGCTAGAATGTCTAGATGCACGGTAGAATGTCTTGATGCACGGTAGAATGTCTAGACGCACGGTAGAATGTCTAGATGGATGGTAGAATGTCTAGATGCACGGTAGAATGTCTAGATGGATGGTAGAATGTCTAGAATGTCAAGCCGCACATAAAACATGTAAAGTATCAGAGGAAAAGTCCATCAGCATCCCATGAAAATTACCATATATTTACCATATCAGAAACATTACATTAACATCTCATTAACATAACAGGTGATCATGAGGGATCAAAAACTCTTTCAGAACATAAAAACATTATTATTAACCCAACACCAGAACATTAAAATGCTTCATTCTAACTTAATATCATTGTGAAATAAAAGCAGTATGACCAGAGAATAAGAGGAATGGTGGAACTGGTCTTGCAGAACACACAGAGAGTGGAGAGGCACTGGATACACAATCTGATTTGTTTCAAAATACACATTCAGAGAAAGACCTCTACACAAATTACATTTGTCATTAAAATTACATTATTACACTTAGTCATTAAAGTGCTTTAAGGAGAATGAAGGGAGTAAGGAACGGAGGGAGGATATAGAATTGGAACAGGGCCCATTGAGGTGTGGGAAATGGAACCCTAGTCAGTTGATCAGCTGAATGCATTTAACCCATTTGAATCAGAGGTGCGGGGGGGGGGGGGGGGGGGGGGGGCTGAATGCATTTAACCCATTTGAATCAGAGGTGCGAGGGGGGGGGCGCTGAATGCATTTAACCCATTTGAATCAGAGGTGCGAGGGGGGGGCTGAATGCATTTAACCCATTTGAATCAGAGGTGCGGGGGGAGGCTGAATGCATTTAACCCATTTGAATCAGAGGTGCGGGGGGGGGCTGAATGCATTTAACCCATTTGAATCAGAGGTGCGGGGGGGGGGGGGGGGGGGGGGGGGGGCTGAATGCATTTAACCCATTTGAATCAGAGGTGCGGGGGGGTGGCTGCCTTAATCAACGTCCACAACATCGGCACCCGGGGAGCAGTTGTTGTTGGGGGTAAACTGCCTTGCTCAAGGGAAAGGGTTCCTATGAGTAAATATACCATTATAGTGTTTGAATCGAGACAGATAACGTGAGTCTACAGGTGCTAGCTGTGCTGGTAGACTTCCACTCATTCTGCTAATGCTAGTTAGCATTGAAACGACTTTTAACTTCCTCCAAACTACACACAGAGAAATAAATTGTATCAATGAGAAAAAACATCTTAATTGCTAGAATCTGGCACTATTCTTTACTCAGGGCTGTTCAGTTCTGGTTCTGGAGGCCCGAAACACTCCTGTTTCTGTAAGTTAATTACACTCACCCCTGCTTTTACTAGCAGTCTTCCTCTATCTTTTTTATTTTATTTTTTATTTTACCTTTATTTAACCAGGCAAGTCAGTTAAGAACAAATTCTTATTTTCAATGACGGCCTGGGAACAGTGGGTTAACTGCCTGTTCAGGGGCAGAACGACAGATCTAGTAGTGAATCTAAACTAGAGGAGGACGAGGAGGAAGAGGGAGGGGCAAGACATGATGGATTAGCAGGCAGTGATGTCATATAAATATATTATTATGAAAACATTCATATCCTTGACCAGAAATATATGTCATATATATATATATATATATATATATATATACATACTGGGACCACACCAGGATTATATACACACACACCAACATACAGCTAGCAGAGCTGGGACCACACCAGTATTACTTCATAGTATCAAGGAAACACCAAGAGGATGTAACTTCTTTAGGAAAACAGCCCTAATATTGGAAACATCATTATGTTTTCATTAATGTTTTTCCAGGCTATAAAACACTAGATTTTACATCCAGCGGGTTAAACATCATTATGTTTTCATTCATGTTTTTCCAGGCTATAAAACACTAGATTTTACATCCAGCGGGTTAAACATCATTATGTTTTCATTCATGTTTTTCCAGGCTATAAAACACTAGATTTTACATCCAGCAGGTTAAACATCATTATGTTTTCATTAATGTTTTTCCAGGCTATAAAACACTAGATTTTACATCCAGCGGGTTATTAAAGGACAAAAGAGGTGTCTGTTTCAGATATTCATTTTTGTCATGGAAAAAAAATCTGTCAATACTGGTATGGTCACAGCCTTAAACCTATGTGACAGTGTTGGTCTCCACAGGTCCAGGGTCAGAGGTCAGGTGACAGCATATAGTTCCTCCTTGGTGCTGTGACAGAGTGTGTAACCACAGACTCCAGGGCTCCAGGTGTTCATGGAGTCTGTCTCTCTGGGAGGCAGAAGGAACACCACACTAGAGGCAACCAGGACGTGCCATAGAGAGTGTGTGTACAGGTAGTTGTCCTCCGTCTCAGCAAACACGTACACACACACACCGACCAGCGCTGAGGCCAGGCCTGGGAGGAGAAACAGTACCCAACGCCGCCAAGAAGGGGGGTAGCACTGTTTCCTCTTCAGCCCTCGATACACCTGGAAACACACACATTATACAGTTACACACAACCTTAACCCTGGCAGGAGGCTAAAACACGGTCTCCTCTTCAGCCCTCGATACACCTGGAAACACACACATTATACAGTTACACACAACCTTAACCCTGGCAGGAGGCTAAACACTGTCTCCTCTTCAGCTCTCGATACACCTGGAAACACACACATTATACAGTTACACACAACCTTAACCCTGGCAGGAGGCTAAACACTGTCTCCTCTTCAGCTCTCGAGATACAGTAACAGTCAACAGTTTGGACACACCTACTCATTCCAGGGTTTTTCTTTATTTTGACTATCTTCTACATTGTAGAATAATAGTGAAGACATCAAAACTATGAAATAACACATATGGAATCATGTAGTAACCAAAAAAGTGTTAAACAAAGCAAAATATATACTATATTTGAGATTCTTCAAAGTAGCCACCCTTTGCCTTGATGACAGCTTTGCACACTCTTGGCATTCTTTCAAACAGCTTCAGGAATGCTTTTCAAACAGTCTTGAAGGAGGTCCCACATATGCTGAGCACTTGTTGGCTGCTTTTCCTTCACTCTGTGGTCCAACTCATCCCAAATCAACTCATTTGGGTTGGGGTTGGGTGATTGTGGAAGCCAGGTCATCTGATGCAGCACTGCATCACTCTCCTTCTTGGTCAAATAGCCCTTACACAGCCTGGAGGTGTGTTTTGGGTCATTGTCCTGTTGAAAAACAAATGATGGTCCCGCTAAGCTCAAACCAGATGGGATGGCGTATTGCTGCAGAATGCTGTGGTAGCCACATGCTGGTTAAGTGTGACTTGAATTCTAAATAAATAACTGACAGTGTCACTAGCAAAGCACCATCACACCTCCTCCTCCATGCTTCACGGTTTTTCACCGGTCAATTACCACTGGTCTAATGTCTATTGCTCGTGTTTCTTGGCCCAAGCAAGTCTCTTCTTCTTATTGGTGTCCTTTAGTAGTGGTTTCTTTGCAGCAATTCGACCATGAAGGCCTGATTCACGCAGTCTCATCTGAACAGTTGATGTTGAGATGTGTCTGTTACTTGAACTCTGAGAAGCATTTATTTGTGCTGCAATTTCTGAGGCTGGTAACTCTAATGAACTCATCCTCTGCAGCAGAGGTAACTCTGGGTCTTCCTTTCCTGTGGCGGTCCTCATGAGAGACAGTTTCATCATAGTGCTTGATGGTTTTGGCCACTGAACTTGAAGAAACTTTCAAAGTTCAAGACATTTTCCGGATTGACTGAACTTCATGTCCTAAAGTATTGATGTCGTTTCTCTTTGTTGTTGTTTGAGCCAAAATATGGACTTGGTCTTTTACCAAATACGGCTATCTTCTGCACCCCTAACAACACAACTGATTGGATGAAACGCATTAAGGAAAGAAATTCCACAAACTAACAAGACACCTGTTAATTGAAATGCATTCCAGGTGACTACCTCATGAAGCTGGTTGACAGAATGGCAAGAGTATGCAAAGCTGTCATCAAGGCAAAGGTTGGCTACTTTGAAGAATCTCAAATATATTTTAATTTGTTTAACACTTTTTTGGTTACTCCATGAATCCATATTTCTACATGGTAGAAAATAGTACACATAAAGAAAAACCCTGGAATGAGTAGGTGTGTCCAAACTTTTGACTGGTACTGAATGTATGGATGTGTTGTTACCCAGGAGGTCACCATGGATACATGGATGTATAGTTTACCCAGGAGGTCACCATGGATGTGTTGTTACCCAGGAGGTCACCATGGATACATGGATATATAGTTACCCAGTAGGTCACCATGGATATATAGACACCCAGGAGGTCACCATGGATATATAGTTACCCAGGAGGTCACCATGGATACATGGATATATAGTTACCCAGGAGGTCACCATGGATACATGGATATATAGTTATCCAGGAGGTCAACATGGATACATGGATATATAGTTACCCAGGAGGTCACCATGGCCAGTACAGCACAGAGGATGGGTCCCAGCATGTTCCACAGTCCTCTCCGGTCCAGCTGCATGGACATCGCTATCAGCAGAGTACCGAGCATGAACAACATCTACACACACAACAAGCGTTAGCATCACATATCAAGTCTGAGTGTGTTTGTAGTAGGTCTGTGAGTGTGTGTGTTTATGTAGTAGGTCTGTGAGTGTGTGTGTTTGTAGTAGGTCTGTGAGTGTGTGTGTTTGTAGTAGGTCTGTGTGTGTGTTTGTAGTAGGTCTGTGAGTGTGTGTGTGTAGTAGGTCTGTGAGTGTGTGTGTTTGTAGTAGGTCTGTGAGTGTGTGTGTGTGTAGTAGGTCTATGAGTGTGTGTGTGTGTAGTCGGTCTGTGAGTGTGTGTGTGTGTAGTCGGTCTGTGAGTGTGTGTGTGTATAGTAGGTCTGTGACACTGTGTGTAGTAGGTCTATGAGTGTGTGTGTTTGTAGTAGGTCTGTGAGTGTGTGTGTGTGTAGTAGGTCTGTGAGTGTGTGTGTGTGTAGTAGGTCTGTGAGTGTGTGTGTTTGTAGTAGGTCTGTGAGTGTGTGTGTTTGTAGTAGGTCTGTGAGTGTGTGTTTGTAGTAGGTCTGTGAGTGTGTGTGTTTGTAGTAGGTCTGTGAGTGTGTGTGTTTGTAGTAGGTCTGTGAGTGTGTGTGTTTGTAGTAGGTCTGTGAGTGTGTGTTTGTAGTAGGTCTGTGAGTGTGTGTTTGTAGTTGGTCTGTGAGTGTGTGTGTGTGCGTGTGTGTGTGTGTGTGTGTGTGTGTGTGTAGTCGGTCTGTGAGTGTGTGTGTTAACGTACGTGTTTGAATGTGTCTCTGACTCGGGCCATGCAGAGAACAGTGACCCAGATAGAACAGACTGAACCCAGGAAGTCACAGTACTGGAGAGTGTCGTAATCCATGATACACATCACTGTTAAACCAGGCTGGTCACATGCATGGTAGAACTAGAGAGAGGAGAGGAGAGGAGAGGAGAGGAGAGGAGAGGAGAGGAGAGGAGAGGAGAGGAGAGGAGAGGAGAGGAGAGGAGAGGAGAGGAGAGGAGAGGAGACAGTGGATGAGAGAGAGGGAGCGAGATACAAAGAGATGGAGATTAGGATTTGGCTAAAAATACTTGAATCAGTTGAACCTTTGCCCTTTATGGTTGTGAGGTCTGGGGTCCGCTCACCAACCAAGAATTCACAAAATGGGACAAACACCAAATTGAGACTCTGCATGCAGAATTCTGCAAAAATATCATCAGTGTGTTTCCCGTGACAATAAAGCCCTTTAAATTGATACTGAAATGTGAGAGAGCATAAAGACAATATAAAAGGAGGACAGTGGACAATAGGTTGGGGTTAGTGTGTATATATATATATAAAACTCACAGTAGAGAAGAACAGGACAATAGGTTGGGGTTAGTGTGTATATATAACTCACAGTAGAGAAGAACAGGACAATAGGTTGGGGTTAGTGTGTATATATAACTCACAGTAGAGAAGAACAGGACAATAGGTTGGGGTTAGTGTGTATATATAACTCACAGTAGAGAAGAACATGGTAAAGAGGTAGACAGAGGCCTCAGTGATGTAACAGCGTCGGACAGCGATGACGATGGGCGGGATGAAGAGGAGGTTACTGAGCGTGAGCAGTAGAACTGCTGTCAGCTGACGACCGTACGACTGGGCTGTGATGTCATCAGTACAGCCCCACCCACTCCAACCTGAACACACACAATATATACAGTCATGGGCCAGTTAATTAGGTACACCACCACACTACATATACTATATATATACATACAGTCGGAGGCCAGTTTATTAGGTACACCACCACACTACATGTACTATATATACACTATATATACTATATACACTAACCCCAACCTATTGTCCTGTTCTTCTCTACTGTGAGTATTGAGATAAACTTTTGTTATTGACCAAATACTTATTTTCCACCATCATTTGCAAATAAATTCATTAAAAATCCTACAATGTGATTTTCTGGATTTTTTTTTGTGTGTCATAGTTGATGTGTACCTATGATGGAAACTACAGGTCTCTCTCATATACGCACACAGTGGGGCAAAAAAGTATTTAGTCAGCCACCAATTGTGCAAGTTCTCCCACTTAAAAAGACGAGAGAGACCTGTAATTTTCATCATAGGTACACTTCAACTATGACAGACAAAATGAGAGAAAAAAAATCCAGAAAATCACATTGTAGGATTTTTAATGAATTTATTTGCAAATGATGGTGGAAAATAAGTATTTGGTCAATAACAAAAGTTTATCTCAATACTCACAGTAGAGAAGAACAGGACAATAGGTTGGGGTTAGTATATATATATATATATATATATATATATATATATATATATATATATATATAAATAAATAAATAAATAACATAAATAACAATATGTAGAAGAGACAATAGGACAATATTTCCAACAAACATTGTTGGCAATGACAGATGTCAAACGTTTTCTGTAAGTCTTCCTCCATTCCTCCATGCAGATCTTCTGTAGAGCAGTGATGTTTTGGGGCTGTTGCTGGGCAACACAGAAAATCTTTGGAGGGAGTTGAAAGTCCATGGGGTTGAGATCTGGAGAATGGCTAGGCCACTCCAGGACCTTGAAATGCTTCTTACGAAGCCACTCCTTCGTTGCCTGGGCAGTGTGTTTGGGATCATTGTCATTCTGAAAGACCCAGCCACGTTTCATCTTCAATGCCCTTGCTGATGGAAGGAGGTTTTCACTCAAAATCTCACGATACATGGCCTCATTCATTCTTTCCTTTACACGGATCAGTCGTCCTGGCCCCTTTGCAGAAAAACAGCCCCAAAGCATGATGTTTCCACCCCCATGCTTCACAGTAGGTATGGTGTTCTTTGGATGCAACTCAGCATTCTGTGTCCTCCAAACACGACGAGTTGAGTTTTTACCAAAACGTTATATTTTGGTTTCATCTGACCATATGACATTCTCCCAATCTTCTTCTGGATCATCCAAATGCTCTCTAGCAAACTTCAGACGGGCCTGGACATGTACTGGCTTAAGCAGGGGGACACGTCTGGCACTGCAGGATTTGAGTCCCTGGCGGTGTAGTGTGTTACTGATGGTAGGCTTTGTTACCTTGGTCCCAGCTCTCTGTAGGTCATTCACTAGGTCCCCCTGTGTGGTTCTGGGATTTTTGCTCACTGATCATTTTGACCTCACGGGGTGAGACCTTGCGTGGAGCCCCAGATCGAGGGAGATTATCAGTGGTCTTGTATGTCTTCCATTTCCTAATAATTGCTCCCACAGTTGATTTCTTCAAACCAAGCTGCTTACCTATTGCAGATTCAGTCTTCCCAGCCTGGTGCAGGTCTACAATTTTGTTTCTGGTGTCCTTTGACAGCTCTTTGGTCTTGGCCATAGTGGAGTTTGGAGTGTGACTGTTTGAAGTTGTGGACAGGTGTCTTTTATACTGATAACAAGTTCAAACAGGTGGCAATAATACAGGTAACGAGTGGAGGACAGAGGAGCCTCTTAAAGAAGAAGTTACAGGTCTGTGAGAGCCAGAAATCTTGTTTGTTTGTAGGTGACCAAATACTTATTTTCCACCATAATTTGCAAATAAATTCATAAAAAATCCTACAATGTGATTTTCTGGATTTTTTTCTCTCATTTTGTCTGTCATAGTTGAAGTGTACCTATGATGAAAATTACAGGCCTCTCTCACCTTTTTAAGTGGGAGAACTTGCACAATTGGTGGCTGACTAAATACTTTTTTGCCCCACTGTATATACAGTCAGAGGCCAGTTTATTAGGTACACCACCGCACTACAGGAGGGCCGCTAACAACATTTCCATGCCACAACAAAGTCAGACTGTTCTGGAGGCAAAGGGGGGTCCGACACTGTACTATATGGGTGTGCCTAATAAACTGGTCACTGAGTGTATATACACATACAGCACCAGTCAAAAAATTGGACACACCTACTCATTCAAGGGTTTTTCTTTATTTTTACTATTTTCTACAATGTAGAATAATAGTGAAGACATCAAAACTATGAAATAACACATATGGAATAATGTAGTAACCAAAAAAGTGTTAAACAAATTGCCTTAATGACAGCATTGCACACTCTTGGCATTCTCTCAACCAGCTTCACCTTGAATGTTTTTCCAACAGTCTTGAAGGAGTTCCCACATATGCTGAGCACTTGTTGTCTGCTTTTCCTTCACTCTGCGATCCAACTCATCCCAAACCATCTCAATTGGGTTGAGGTCGGGTGATTGTGGAGGTCAGGTCATCTGATGCAGCACTCCATCCACTCTCCTTCTTGGTCAAATAGCCCCAACACAACCTGGAGGTGTGTTGGGTCATTGTCCTGTTGAAAAACAAATGATAGCCCCACTAATAGTCCCTCAAACCAGATGAGATGGCGTATCGCTGCAGAATGCTCTAGTAGCCATGCTGGTTAAGTGTCCCTTGAATTCTAAATAAATCACTGATAGTGTCACCAGCAAAGCACCATCACACCACCTCTTCCATGCTTCACGGTGGGAACCACACATGTGGCGATCATCCGTTCACCTACTTTGTGTTTCACAAAGACATGGCGGTTAGAACCAAAAATCTCAAATTTGGACTCATCAGACCAAAGGACAGATTTCCACTGGTCTAATGTCCATTGCTCGTGTTTCTTGGACCAAGCAAGGATCTTTCAAAGTTCTTGAAATGTTCCGGATTGACTGACCTTCATGTCTTAAAGTCTTAAAGTAATGATGGACTGTCATTTCTCTTTGCTTATTTGAGCTGTTCTTGCCATAATATGGACTTGGTATTTTACCAAATAGGGCTATCTTCTGTGTACCACCCCTACCTTAACCTCTTTATCCTACCCCCTCCTTTTTCGAACATTCTGTTAAAAATCGCGCAACATTTCAGCGTCCTGCTACTCATGCCAGGAATATAGTATATGCATATAATTAGTATGTGTGGATAGAAAACACTCTGAAGTTTCTAAAACTGGTTAAATCACGGCTGTGACTATAACAGAGCGTGTGTTTCATTGAAAAGCGCAAGAAAAACTGGTCACTGAAATCTGAAAAAAGAGAGCTTTTTTCGTGATGCAGACAGGCTATCTATACAAATGGATATTTTGGGCATTCATGGACGGATTTAATCGGGAAAAATACCAATTTGTGATGTTTATGGGACATATAGGAGTGCCAACAAAGAATATCATCAAAGGTAATGAATGTTTTATATTTTATTTCTGCGTTTTTGTGTAGCGCCGGCTACGCTAATTCTTTTGTTTACGTCGCCTTCAGGCATTTTGGGGTGTTGCATGCTATCAGATAATAGCTTCTCATGCTTTCGCCGAAAAGCATTTTAAAAATCTGACTTGTTGGCTAGATTCACAACGAGTGTAGCTTTAATTCAATACCCTGCATGTGTATTTTAATGAACGTTTGAGTTTTAACGAGTACATTTAGCATTTAGCGTAGCGCATTTGTATTTCCAGGTGCCTACTTGAGACGTCTGCGTCTCAAGTAGGAGCAAGAAGTTAAATAATTAAGAGGGAAAGAAATTCCACAAATGAACGTTTAACAAGGCACAACTGTTAATTTAAATGCATTCCAGGTGACTACCTCATGAAGCTGGTTGAGAGAATGCCAAGAGTGTGCAAAGCTGTCATCAAGGCAAAGGGTGGCTACTTTGATGAATCTCAAATATAAAATATATTTTGATTTGTTTAACACTTTTTTGGTTACTACATGATTCCATATGTGTCATTTCATAGTTTTGATGTCTTCAATATTACTTTACAATCTAGAAAATAGTAAAAAAAATAAAAACCCTGAAATAATTAGGTGTCCACACTTTTGAATGATAGATATACACTATGAGAAGTGTGTGTGTGTGTGAGAGAGAGACAGAGAGAGAGAGACAGAGAGAGAGAGAGACAGAGAGAGAGAGAGAGACAGAGAGAGAGACAGAGACAGACAGAGAGAGACAGAGACGTTATATATTCACTTTGTATGTTGTCTACCTCACTTGCTTTGGCAATGTTAACACGTTTCCCATGCCAATAAAGCCCTTGAATTGAATTGAATTGACAGAGACAGACAGAGAGAGAGAGAGAGAGACCTACCGGCTTTGCAGACACAGGCAGCGTAGAGATAGCTGAAGGACCTCAACAGTCGACACTCTCCATAGGTCCCACAGTCCTCGATACAGGCTGATACATGGAGCTGTGGTGTTACTGTCACGTTACCACAGTCACTACTGTAGAGACATTAGATAGAGACATCTGTGGTGTTATATTACCAGTCACTACTGTAGAGACATAAGATCCAGACAGCTGTGGTGTTATATTACCAGTCACTACTGTAGAGACATAAGAGCCAGACAGCTGTGGTGTTATATTACCAGTCACTACTGTAGAGACATTAGATCCAGACAGCTGTGGTGTTATATTACCAGTCACTACTGTAGAGACATTACATCCAGACAGCTGTGGTGAGGACGGTACCTGTTGCAGAAGAGTTGTAAGGTGAGGTACCAGGTAGCAGCCTGAGGGAAGGGAAGTCTGATGACGGTCCCAGGAACACTGACGTTCACACTCAACCCAACGGCTGAGAACAACCCTACACACAAAACATATATATAGTACCAGGCAAACTATCTAACCCAACGGCTGAGAACAACCCTACACACAAAACATATATATAGTACCAGTCAAACTATCTAACCCAACGGCTGAGAACAACCCTACACACAAAACATATATATAGTACCAGTCAAACTATCTAACCCAACGGCTGAGAACAACCCTACACACAAAACATATATATAGTACCAGGCAAACTATCTAACCCAACGGCTGAGAACAACCCTACACACAAAACATATATATAGTACCAGTCAAACTATCTAACCCAACGGCTGAGAACCCTACACACAAAACATATATATAGTACCAGTCAAACTATCTAACCCAACGGCTGAGAACAACCCTACACACAAAACATATATGTAGTACCAGTCAAACTATCTAACCCAACGGCTGAGAACAACCCTACACACAAAACATATATATAGTACCAGGGAAACTATCTAACCCAACGGCTGAGAACAACCCTACACACAAAACATATATATAGTACCAGGGAAACTATCTAACCCAACGGCTGAGAACAACCCTACACACAAAACATATATATAGTACCAGGCAAACTATCTAACCCAACGGCTGAGAACAACCCTACACACAAAACATATATATAGTACCAGGCAAACTATCTAACCCAACGGCTGAGAACAACCCTACACACAAAACATATATATAGTACCAGGCAAACTATCTAACCCAACGGCTGAGAACAACCCTACACACAAAACATATATATACAGTGCCTTGCGAAAGTATTCGGCCCCCTTGAACTTTGCGACCTTTTGCCACATTTCAGGCTTCAAACATAAAGATATAAAACTGTATTTTTTTGTGAAGAATCAACAACAAGTGGGACACAATCATGAAGTGGAACGACATTTATTGGATATTTCAAACTTTTTTAACAAATCAAAAACTGAAAAATTGGGCGTGCCTATGTCTGGTATGTGTGTGTCCTACCTGTGTGACAGGGATGGGAGTAGTTGAGTGCGAGGACAGGAGCCCAGGAAGAGAGACAGGCCATCACACTGCTGTTTCCTAACGTTGCATTAGTCTACAATACACACACACACACACACACCCGTTACATCAGTTTACAGAAAAAAATTGTATTTCGTCGTGTGTGTGTGTTACTCACAGTGTTGAGTGTAATCTCCAGGTTCAAGGTCCCTCCAGTAGACTGTGTGTTAAGTGGGTAGGTGAGGAGCGTGGGGTGTGTGTGTGTGACCGTTACATTAGGTCCATTAATGGGAGAGAACCGGACAGACAGAACGTCTAGTTCCTCACGGAGCACCGGGACACTCCACACACACTCCGACGACACGTTGTTATGACGACCTGCTTCGGCAACCACAGAACCGTTGCCTGGTGATGTTGTCGTGCTGCTGTTGCCATGGAGCCTGTTAATGTAATCGTCTCCAGACATACCCACGCTCTGAGGCTTACAACCCACTGACACACACACATGGTACAACCACTGTTACCGCATCACCTCACATATGGTGTGTGTGTGTGTGTGTGTGTGTGTAGTGCGTACCTGTGTAGTTGACTGAGATGCTGAAGGCTGTGGTTCGGTTGCTATGGTAACTATCCACGGTGACTCGTATCCAGGTATTCCATGGGGGAGCGAGGAGAACGGCCGAGCAGCCAATCAGAGAACAGTTCACCCTCACAAGCCCCCCCTGGGGGGAGGAGGAGCCCAGCGTGAGAGACAATGAACAGTCTCCGTTCATAAGTCCCTCCCCCCAGGTACAGCCACTCACAGACACCGAGAGAGACGACACGAACTCTGGAACAAACACCCTGACAGAGAGAGAGAGATATCTATTAACTAACCAACTACTCTAACAGTCTGAAAAGATAAATGGATGCCTTCTTCTACCATAGTCCCACACAACCTTCCAATGTATTATATTTACATGGTCCTAAAGCATTGAATGTATATAAAGATGACAGACAGGACTCAGCCACCATCCTCAGTAGCCTTCTAAGTTGTCAACGCCAGGAGGTTTGACATTGCTCCGAGTCCAATTTTTTGATTTTTGGTCCCAACCGCTGTGTCTTTGTGAGACGCAGAGTAGGTGAACGGATGATCTCCACATGTGTGGTTCCCACCGTGAAGCACTGAGTAGGAGGAGGTGTGATGGTGCTTTGCTGGTGACACGGTCAGTGATATATTTACATTTCAAGGCACACTTAACCAGCATGGCTACTAGAGCATTCTGCAGCGATACGCCATCTCATCTGGTTTGAGGGACTATTAGTGGGGCTATCATTTGTTTTTCAACAGGACAATGACCCAACACACCTCCAGGTTGTGTTGGGGCTATTTGACCATGAAGGAGAGTGGATGGAGTGCTGCATCAGATGAGCTGGCATCCAAAATCACCCAACCTCATCCCAATTGAGATGGTTTGGGATGAGTTGGATCGCAGAGTGAAGGAAAAGCAGCCAACAAGTGCTCAGCATATGTGGGAACTCCTTCAAGACTGTTGGAAAATTATTCCTTATGAAGCTGGTTGAGAGAATGCCAAGGTTGTGCAAAGCTGTCATTAAGGCAAAGGGTGGCTACTTTGAAGAATCTAAAATATATTTTGATTTGTTTAACACTTTTTTGGTTACTACATGATGTACATATGTTTGAATTTTGTTTTTATTTCTATACCGTGTTTGAGTTGACACTTTCTATTATTGTACAGAAATGTTATTCTGGCAGAGATATTTTTTTTGACACGTATATGTGTCATTTCATAGTTTTGATGTCGTCACTATTATTTACAATGTAGAAAATAGTAAAACATTTATGTTTATGTTAATTAACGGTCATTTAACGGTTAACGGTTAATTACCGTGATTGTCAAGCAAACAGTTATTTGTTATCACCGGATGACAAAAATGGGGGGCGCTACAGCCCTAATAAAGCAACACTACGTGTATGTTGTGTCGTAGCCCATGTACCTCACACTAATCATCTGGTCCCTGTCCCCCTCATAACTTACTGTAATAATACATATTATATACGTCTATACATATTATAATAATAATACATATTATAATAATACATATTATATACGTCTATACATATTATAATAATAATACATATTATAATAATACATATTATATACGTCTATATATATTATAATAATAATACATATTATATACATCTATATATATATATATAATTATAATAATAATACATATTATATAGGTCTCTATATATATATATATATATATATAATAATAATACATATTATAATAATACATATTATATACGTCTATACATATTCTAATAATAATACATATTATAATAATACATATTATATACGTCTATATATATTATAATAATAACACATATTATATACATCTATATATATATATATATAATTATAATAATAATACATATTATATACGTCTATATATATATATATATATATATATATATATATATATATATATATATATAAATATATATATATATATATAATACATATTATAATAATACATATTATATACGTCTATACATATTATAATAATAATACATATTATATACGTCTATATATATTATAATACATATTATATACGTCTATATATTATAATAATAATACATATTATAATAATAATACATATTATATACGTCTATACATATTATAATAATAATACATATTATATATGTCTATATATATTATAATAATAATACATATTATAATAATACACATTATTATAATAATACATATTATATACGTCTATACATATTATAATAATAATACATATTATATACGTCTATATATATTATAATAATAATACATATTATAATAATAATAATACATATTATATACGTCTATATATAGTATAATAATAATACATATTATATACGTCTATATATATATATTATAATAATAATACATATTATATACGTCTATATATATTATAATAATAATACATATTATAATAATAATACATATTATATACGTCTATATATTATAATAATAATACATTTTATATACGTCTATATATATATATAATAATAATAATACATATATACGTCTATATATATTATAATACATATTATATACGTCTATATATATATTATAATAATGTACATATTATAATAATAATAATACATATTATATACGTCTATATATATTATAATAATAATACATATTATATACGTCTATATATATTATAATAATAATACATATTATAATAATACACATTATTATAATAATACATATTATATACGTCTATACATATTATAATAATAATACATATTATAATAATAATAATACATATTATATACGTCTATATATATTATAATAATAATACATATTATATACATCTATATATAGTATAATAATAATACATATTATATACGTCTATATATATATATTATAATAATAATACATATTATATACGTCTATATATATTATAATAATAATACATATTATAATAATACACATTATTATAATAATACATATTATATACGTCTATACATATTATAATAATAATACATATTATATACGTCTATATATATTATAATAATAATACATATTATAATAATAATAATACATATTATATACGTCTATATATAGTATAATAATAATACATATTATATACGTCTATATATATATATTATAATAATAATACATATTATATACGTCTATATATATTATAATAATAATACATATTATAATAATAATACATATTATATACGTCTATATATTATAATAATAATACATTTTATATACGTCTATATATATATATAATAATAATAATACATATATACGTCTATATATATTATAATACATATTATATACGTCTATATATATTATAATACATATTATATACGTCTATATATATTATAATAATAATACATATTATATACGTCTATATATATTATAATACATATTATATACGTCTATATATATTATAATACATATTATATACGTCTATATATATTATAATAATGTACATATTATAATAATAATAATACATATTATATACGTCTATATATATTATAATAATGTTCATATTATAATAATAATAATACATATTATATACGTCTATATATATTATAATAATAATACATATTATATACGTCTATATATATTATAATAATAATACATATTATAATAATAATAATACATATTATATACGTCTATATATTATAATAATAATACATTTTATATACGTCTATATATATATATAATAATAATAATACATATATACATTGTCTGCCCCCTTTATTTATCCTACGATTCTCAGTCCGTCTTACCTCGCTCAGTAATGTCTTCATCTTTATGATGGATGGCCTCTTATCCGCTCGTCCTTCCCTTATGCCATAGTTTGTACATCTCAATTATCAGTAGAAACCACATTTGTTTAAGCAAGTCAGACTTATCAGCTATGTTTTTGGGCTGTTAACATCAGTTAGCTCTACATTCAATTCTCAGAACGTGAAGGAAACTTTCCATAAAAAACACAAGAAAACTATTGGTCCACAGGACCCGTCATTATTATTCTCGGGAGAGCCCAGATAGCATCTAATGTGTATTAGGAATGTTCTCCAACTGATTTGACATGGGGAATAGTTCAGAGAACACTAAAAAACAACGTCCTACTGTGGGAATTTCAGTCCTTCAGCATGTTTTCTGCAGGTTTTCTCATAGTTCTATTTAGTCATGTTCTAAGAAAGTTATTTCAAGACATCTACATTCTGTTCTCAGCCTTGACAAAACTCTCTCTATCCTCTAGTTAAGTGTGTTCAGGTGTGTTGCCAAGCCCACTAACTGGCCACACCTGATGTTCATAGTGCTCGTTTCCTTTGAAATGTTGTCTGTTTGAATAGACTAAAATGAACAGCTTTGTATGCATAAACATCCTGGTGGCCCAGTGGACTAATTCCAGGGATAGAGAACACAAGCTCATAGGTTTGAATCTCGCTGACTCCGTGTCACAATTAAAAAATAAACCAAACTGTTTTGTTGATTAATGCCAAAGCAAATCAATGTAGGACTTTTTCTGTGCTTGGAGCTCAAAACAGTTAACCCAAAATAAGCAGTGTTACTAAATGTCTCAGTGAAGCATTCACTTGAAAGTTAAGGAAATTATTCAAAAACCTCCAAATAACCTTTTTACATTTCATTCTTAACGTTAAGAAAACATTCAAAATGTTGTGAATGTTATGCTTATTATTGAGTTATTTAGTGTAATAATATTCAAATATTTCTAAAATATTCCCAGGAAAACTTTCAGGGAAACAGAGTCAAATGTTCAAAGAACCTCTGTGCAACCTAAAAATGTACGTTCAGGTACAGGTTCAGGTAGGTTAACTTCTGTTCTCAGAACGTTTAAAAAACAGTTTTACCAGTCAGGAAACGTATGGCTTTGTTCCCACAACCAATGCGAACCAAAAACACACGTTCCCACAACTTCCAAGGGAGCGAATGTGCTAGTTGGGTTGTTAGACCGAAGTAGACAGTCAGAGAGAGAGAGACATAGGGTATTGTTATAGTAGACAGACTTTCAGGTGTGACTGGTTTTTATCATGATGCTGACTGTTCAAATCAAATCTCAAATCTCTTCCTCATTGCTCTCTAAAGCTGGAGTTACATCAAGCAACTTTCACACAACTTCAGGTCCAAGCAGCCGAGTTGCTTCTTGAGAAACATCCCCCTGCAACTCATCTGCATCTCGGTTGCATCGAAACGAATACTTTTGTCGCATGATCCAATGAACAGGTTCTGAATTCTGACCCAGTTGTCATGTCAACACAGCTGTCAGTCCTGCGGGAACTGGGATCAAGGTTGGCAGAAGAGACATTAGCCCAACGGGCTTTCAGTTGTGACAGGGTCAGGGGTTAAGGTCAGAGGTTAGGGTTAGCGTAACGGTCCTTACCTGAGTCGTGCAGGTCTGTCAGGGGAGGCGCTCTGGGTTAGGGGCGTGGCCTGGAGGATGGGTGTGTCCACTGCTCTCCTGACTGACAGCTGGGGCTGGAAGAGGTAAGAGCAGGACGGGAATCCCTACACACACACAATACACAAACACGCACAATACACACACACACAATACACAGATTACACACACAAACACACATTATAAACACACACACAATACACACACACAATACACACAGAACACACACATTATAAACACACACACAATACACACACACAATACACACAGAACACACACATTATAAACACACACAATACACACACACAATACACACACACACAGAACACACTATAAAAACTCCTCACCTTGTGTTCGATGCGTCCATCGTCTCGGGGCAGGTGAGCTGCCAGGTACCAGTCTCCGGGGGCGGGGTTAGAGAGGTTAAAGGTTGTGTTGCTTTGTGATGATGTCATGGGCAGGTTGAGCGAGAGGACTGGTGATGTCACAGTGTTGTTAGGAAACAGCCGTCCTACTGGGTCAATGACTGGAGGAGCTCCCCAACGCATGTACCTGAGGAAGAGGAGGGGGGGGGAGGGAGGAGGAGGGAGGGGTGGAGAGAGGAGGAGGGAGGGTGAGGGAGGGAGGAGGAGGGAGGGGTGGAGAGAGGAGGAGGGAGGGTGAGGGAGGGAGGAGGGAGGGAGGGAGGGGTGGAGCGAGAGGGGAGGGAGAGATGGAGGGAGAAGTGTAGGGTTAGATAGAGAACACCTAGTAGAAACATGTTATTGCCGGTAGAGACAGGCTGTCATGTGTTGCCCCCAGAGAGAGAGGGCTGTCATGTGTTGCCCCCAGAGAGAGAGAGAGAGAGAGAGAGAGAGACACATCTAGAGACCAAGTTCACAGAGTTCCCATGTTGAGCAATGAGCAGCGCTGAGCTTTAGAGTCCCTGACAGTCAACATTAGAAACAATAGAAAGGAAGCAGTCATAGACTGACATGGTGACATTGTGTGTTCCACAGTTGAACCAGTACTGTCATAGACTTACATGGTGACGTTGTGTGTTCCACAGTTGAAACCGCTGCCCCTGGTTACAGTGAACAGCCAGCGGGCGACGACAGTGTCGTCCGGGATATGGAACATGGTCAGCCTGATGTTGCCATACCAACCGTATCTTGACAGCTTCTGGGCCGGCTTGGAGGACAACTCCTGAACTAACGTCAGCTCACCACCTAGAGGGACACACATATTAAAGCTTAAGTCCACAGACACCGAGAGGAGACAGTCCGGCGTGATAGTTACACGGCTCTGAGACCACCGTCCATAGGAGGGTCGTACACACACACACACACAAAAAAAATTGTCAAAGACCCCAGCCACCCCAGTCATTGACTGTTCTCTCTACTACCGCATGGCAAGAGGTACCGGAGCGCCAAGTCGAGGTCCAAGAGGCTTCTCAACAGCTTTTACCCCCAAGCCATAAGCCTCCTGAACATGTAACCAAATGGCTACCCAGACTATTTGCATTGTGTTCCCCCCCCACACTCTTTACACTGCAGCTACTCTCGGTTTATCATACATGCATAGTCACTTTAACTATACATTCATGTACATACTACCTCATTAGCCCGCCTAACCGGTGCCTGTATGTAGCCTCTCTACTGTATGTAGCCTCTCTACTGTATAGAGCCTCTCTACTGTTATAGCCTCTCTACTGTATAGAGCCTCTCTATAGCCTCTCTACTGTATGTAGCCTCTCTACTGTATAGAGCCTCTCTACTGTATATAGCCTCTCTACTGTATATAGCCTCTACTGTATAGAGCCTCTCTACTGTATATAGCCTGTATATATCCTCCCTACTGTTATAGCCTCTCTACTGTATATAGCCTCTCTACTGTATGTAGCCTCTCTACTCTCTATAGCCTCTACTGTCTATAGCCTCTCTACTGTCTATAGCCTCTCTACTGTATACAGCCTCTCTACTGTATATAGCCTCTCTACTGTATATAGCCTCTACTGTATAGAGCCTCTCTACTGTATAGAACCTCTCTACTGTATACAACCTCTACTGTATACAGCCTCTACTGTATACAGCCTCTCTACTGTATAGAACCTCTCTACTGTATACAGCCCCTCTACTGTATACAGCCCCTCTACTGTATACAGCCCCTCTACTGTATACAGCCCCTCTACTGTATACAGCCCCTCTACTGTATATAGCCCCTCTACTGTATATAGCCCCTCTACTGTATATAGCCCCTCTACTGTATATAGCCCCTCTACTGTATATAGCCTCTCTACTGTATATAGCCTCTCTACTGTATATAGCCTCTCTACTGTATATAGCCTCTCTACTGTATATAGCCTCTCTACTGTATACAGCCTCTCCTGTTATTATTCACTGTTGTTCTTTATTTTCTTACTTACCTATTGTTCACATAATGCCTATTTGTACTTAAACATTACACTGTTGGTTAGAGCCTGTAAGTCAGCAGTTCACTGTGAGGTCTACTACACCTGTTGTATTCAGCATTTCACTGTGAGGTCTACTACACCTGTTGTATTCAGCATTTCACTGTGAGGTCTACTACACCTGTTGTATTCATCATTTCACTGTGAGGTCTACTACACCTGTTGTATTCAGCATTTCACTGAGGTCTACTACACCTGTTGTATTCAGCATTTCACTGTGAGGTCTACTACACCTGTTGTATTCAGCATTTCACTGTAAGGTCTACTACACCTGTTGTATTCAGCATTTAACTGTCAGGTCTACTACACCTGTTGTATTCATCATTTCACTGTGAGGTCTACTACACCGGTTGTATTTGGCTCACATGACAAATAAACTTTGATTTGATCCACTCCGACGTCCCAACAACACAGCTGGCTAAGCTAACGTCAGCTACCAGAGCAATGCTCGGGGAAATGTTGTCGTTTCTAATGACTTACCGTCGCCGAAAGCGGTGGCTATGAAAGACAACACCAGCAAACTTGGCAGGAAGTGAATTTCCATGTTGTTGTTGTTTTTTTCTCTCACAAAAACGCGTTTATTTTCCTCCAAAGCATCACATCTCATACCGGGTTTAGCAGCTCCCGAGTTGACCCGGACGGAGTTGGTCTACAAGCCCCACAAAGCCTTGCGCGGTTCCAGGAAGTCCGGTGGAGTTGTTGTTTTTTAAATTCTTATTATTCTTTTTTTTATTAACAACAAATCAATACAGAAAGTACATGAGGGATCAAAAGTACATATAGATTATATACAATGGACAATCGATCTAGGGGCGGGGTTGGGGCGGACTGGGGTTGGGGCTAGGGGGTACAATATCACATTACAATTACGCAAGGACCTTAAGGGACATACATACACTTACAGTTCTAACAGCTTTTTTGTTAGTAGAGTATTTAACTGTCTTAAAATACAGTTCAATTTCTTTTTGTAGGGTAACAAAATGTGTTTTTTTGTTTGTAAATTTACATTTGTGTATATGAATTTTGGCCAGAAGAATAAGAATGAAATTAATTACATAAAAATGTTTCATCTTATTCATCTTATTCATCTTATCTTACGTAAAGAATCCAAACAATACATCTCTCCACAATAGTGTAAAATCTTCATAAATGTGTTCAATTAGAAATCCTACTGATGTCTTGCCACAGTTTTCTTACATGAATACAATGCCCAAAAAGATGCAACACTGTAATTACAAAAGGAGTTGTTATCCTTAAAATCCTTAAAATTCTTCACATATTGTTAATAATAATAATATATATGAATAATTTTAAAGGAAACTTCCTTAATTTTGTTAACAAGTAGGTATGTGTGTGGCAACATCCAAACTTTTCCCCACAGATATGATCAATAAATCCATTTCAATAAGGCATGACTTAAGGTATAACAGTCATATTTTTGTTTCATCAGACCAGAGAACATTTATCTGAAAAGTACGATCTTTGTCCCCATGTGCAGTTGCAAACCGTAGTCTGGCTTTTTTATGGAGGTTTTGGAGCAGTGGCTTCTTCCTTGCTGAGTGGCCTTCCAGGTTATGTCGATATAGGACTCGTTTTACTGTGGATATAGATACTTTTGTACCTGTTTCGAACAGCATTTTCACAAGGTCCTTAGCTGTTGTTCTGGGATTGATTTGCACTTTTCGCACCAAAGTACGTTCATCTCTAGGAGACAGAATGCGTCTCCTTCCTGAGCGGTATGACGGCTGCGTGGTCCCATGGTGTTTATACTTGCGTACTATTGTTTGTATAGATGAACATGGTACCTTCAGGCATTTGGATATTGCTCCCAAGGATGAACCAGACTTTTTTTCTGAGGTCTTGGCAGATTTATTTTGATTTTCCCATAATGTCAAGCAAAGAGGCACTGTTTGAAGGTAGACCTTGAAATACATCCACAGGTACACCTCCAATTGACTCAAATTATGTCAATTAGCCTATCAGAAGCTTCTAAAGCCATGACATAATTTTCTGGAATTTTCCAAGCTGTTTAAAGGTATAGTCATCTTAATGTATGTAAACTGCTGACCCACTGGAATTGTGATACAGTGAATTATAAGTGAAATTATCCGTCTGTCAACAATTTTTGGAGAAATGACTTGTGTCCTGCACAAAGTAGATGTCCTTACCAACTTGCCAAAACTATAGTTTGTTAACAAGAAATTTGTGGAGTGTATTTTGAAGCATGCATGCAAGCTTCAACGGAAAGTATGCAAAGAAATATGACGTAATGTAAATATTATGCACATTCTCTTGAAATCAACTGCGGCCATTATTTGAGCTGAAGCGAGCGAAAATACACTCCGACTTCAGAATCAAATGTTGCCTAACTACAATATTTTATCTTGCTACGTTAATTAATACATGATGTGTTAATTTTGGCACGGTTACCTGCCTACAATACCCACTGTAGTGTACGTAGGTCATAAGCCCATAGTAAGTCAATAGAGCTAACTGGCTAGCTACTACTGTTAGCTAGCCAGATAGCTAACAATTCTTTGTGGCTAACTACCCACATATAATTGACATCTACCTTGGATAACATTGGTTATAGATCATTTTTGCCTGTTATACTATCTGGTTAGCTACATTATTATGATTTACATATTGCTAACTGATAGTTATGTAGTAAAATATTTGCTTTGTGTACATCTTGTTTCATCTCTATGGCCATTGTCCTGGCTAGGGGAAGGAAGGTTGAGTGAATGGGTACAGTAAGTCCATAGTAAGTCAGTAGGGTTAACTGGCTAGCTAGCTAGCCACGAATAATTGACTTCTACCTTGCAAAACATTAGTTTTAGGTAATTTGTAACTAGCTGTTTAACCTAATCATCCCCAGTTTACATTTGGCTCATTCATCCCCCTCCTCTCCCCTGTAACTATTCCCCAGGTCGTTGCTGTAAATGAGAATGTGTTCTCAGTCAACTGGTAAAATAACGGTAAAATAAAAGTAAAAACACTAGCTAGCTGCCTAGATAGATTACGATTCACATATCTAGCTGCCTAGATAGATTACGATTCACATATCTAGCTGCCTAGATAGATTACGATTCACATATCTAGCTGCTTAGATAGATTACGATTCACATATCTAGCTGCCTAGATAGATTACGATTCACACATCTAGCTGCCTAGATAGATTACGATTCACACATCTAGCTGCCTAGATAGATTACGATTCACACATCTAGCTGCCTAGATAGATTACGATTCACATATCTAGCTGCCTAGATAGATTACGATTCACACATCTAGCTGCCTAGATAGATTACGATTCACACATCTAGCTGCCTAGATAGATTACGATTCACACATCTAGCTGCCTAGATAGATTACGATTCACATATCTAGCTGCCTAGATAGATTACGATTCACATATCTAGCTGCCTAGATAGATTACGATTCACACATCTAGCTGCCTAGATAGATTACGATTCACACATCTAGCTGCCTAGATAGATTACGATTCACACATCTAGCTGCCTAGATAGATTACGATTCACATATCTAGCTGCCTAGATAGATTACGATTCACATATCTAGCTGCCTAGATAGATTACGATTCACAGATGTAGCTGATAATTCTGAAGTAAAACGTTTGCTTTATGTATATCTTGTTTCATCTCTCTTGTTCCCATTGTCCTGGCTGGAATAAGGTTCAGTGAATGGGGCGATGGAGCGTGAGGTAATACAGTAGGGAGGATGAGAGTGTGGAGCAGGTAGTATGCACATTGAGAAACACCCAGGGAGTACAGGGAGTGGATTAGCTAAGGAGACTGATTCCCAGGCTAGCTCATCCAGTCAGTACAAATGGAATGGGCTCCAGTGGGTCCTATTGAGAAACACCCAGGGAGTACAGGGAGTGGATTAGCTAAGGATACTGATTCCCAGGCTAGCTCATCCAGTCAGTACAAATGGAATGGGCTCCAGTGGGTCCTATTGAGAAACACCCAGGGAGTACAGGGAGTGGATTAGCTAAGGAGACTGATTCCCAGGCTAGCTCATCCAGTCAGTACAAATGGAATGTATTTATTTATTTTAATTTCGCCTTTATTTAACCAGGTAGGCCAGTTGAGAACAAGTTCTCATTTACAACTGCGACCTGGCCAAGATAAAGTAAAGCAGTGGGACAAAAAGAAAAACACAGAGTTACATGGAATAAACAAACATTCAGTCAATAACACAATAGAAACATATATGTAAAGTGTGTGTGTTAGGGGAGGCAACTAGGTTATCATCTAACAACTGGGTTAGTAGAGTTAGAGGAGGCAGCTAGGTTATCATCAGCTAGGTTATCATCTAACAACTGGGTTAGTAGAGTTAGAGGCAGCTAGGATATCATCAGCTAGGTTATCATCTAACAACTGGGTTAGTAGAGTTAGAGGAGGCAGCTAGGTTATCATCAGCTAGGTTATCATCTAACAACTGGGTTAGTAGAGTTAGAGGAGACAGCTAGGTTATCATCAGCTAGGTTATCATCTAACAACTGGATTAGTAGAGTTAGAGGAGGTAGCTAGGTTATCATCAGCTAGGTTATCATCTAACAACTGGGTTAGTAGAGTTAGAGGAGGTAGCTAGGTTATCATCACCTAGGTTATCATCTAACAACTGGGTTAGTAGAGTTAGAGGAGGCAGCTAGGTTATCATCAGCTAGGTTATCATCTAACAACTGGGTTAGTAGAGTTAGAGGAGACAGCTAGGTTATCATCAGCTAGGTTATCATCTGAAAACTGGGTTTGTAGAGTTAGAGGAGGTAGCTAGGTTATTATTAGCTAGGTTATCATCTAACAACTGGGTTAGTAGAGTCAGGGGCAGCTAGGTTATCATCAGCTAGGTTATCATCTAACAACTGGGTTAGTGGAGTTAGAGGCAGCTAGATTATCATCTAACAACTGGGTTAGTTGAGTTAGAGGAGGCAGCTAGGTTATCATAAGCTAGGTTATCATCTGACAACTGGGTTAGTAGAGTTAGAGGCAGCTAGGTTATCATCAGCTAGGTTATCATCTAACAACTGGGTTAGTAGAGTTAGAGGAGACAGCTAGGTTATCATCTAACAACTGGGTTAGTAGAGTAAGAGGAGGCAGATAGGTTATCATCAGCTAGGTTATCATCTAACAACTGGGATAGTAGAGTTAGAGGCAGCTAGGATATCATCTAACAACTGGGATAGTAGAGTTAGAGGAGGCAGCTAGGTTATCATCAGCTAGGTTATCATCTAACAACTGGGTTAGTAGAGTTAGAGGCAGCTAGGATATCATCAGCTAGGTTATCATCTAACAACTGGGTTAGTAGAGTTAGAGGAGGCAGCTAGGTTATCATCAGCTAGGTTATCATCTAACAACTGGGTTAGTAGAGTTAGAGGAGGCAGCTAGGTTATCATCAGCTAGGTTATCATCTAACAACTGGGTTAGTAGAGTTAGAGGAGACAGCTAGGTTATCATCAGCTAGGTTATCATCTAACAACTGGATTAGTAGAGTTAGAGGAGGTAGCTAGGTTATCATCAGCTAGGTTATCATCTAACAACTGGGTTAGTAGAGTTAGAGGAGGTAGCTAGGTTATCATCACCTAGGTTATCATCTAACAACTGGGTTAGTAGAGTTAGAGGAGGCAGCTAGGTTATCATCAGCTAGGTTATCATCTAACAACTGGGTTAGTAGAGTTAGAGGAGACAGCTAGGTTATCATCAGCTAGGTTATCATCTGAAAACTGGGTTTGTAGAGTTAGAGGAGGTAGCTAGGTTATTATTAGCTAGGTTATCATCTAACAACTGGGTTAGTAGAGTCAGGGGCAGCTAGGTTATCATCAGCTAGGTTATCATCTAACAACTGGGTTAGTGGAGTTAGAGGCAGCTAGATTATCATCTAACAACTGGGTTAGTTGAGTTAGAGGAGGCAGCTAGGTTATCATAAGCTAGGTTATCATCTGACAACTGGGTTAGTAGAGTTAGAGGCAGCTAGGTTATCATCAGCTAGGTTATCATCTAACAACTGGGTTAGTAGAGTTAGAGGAGACAGCTAGGTTATCATCTAACAACTGGGTTAGTAGAGTAAGAGGAGGCAGATAGGTTATCATCAGCTAGGTTATCATCTAACAACTGGGATAGTAGAGTTAGAGGCAGCTAGGATATCATCTAACAACTGGGATAGTAGAGTTAGAGGAGGCAGCTAGGTTATCATCAGCTAGGTTATCATCTAACAACTGGGTTAGTAGAGTTAGAGGCAGCTAGGATATCATCAGCTAGGTTATCATCTAACAACTGGGTTAGTAGAGTTAGGGAGGCAACTCAGTTATCATCTAACAACTGGGTTAGTAGAGTTAGAGGCAGCTAGGTTATCATCAGCTAGGTTATCATCTAACAACTGGGTTAGTAGAGTTAGAGGAGGCAGCTAGGTTATCATCAGCTAGGTTATCATCTAACAACTGGGTTAGTAGAGTTAGAGGAGGCAGCTAGGTTATCATCAGCTAGGTTATCATCTAACAACTGGGTTAGTAGAGTTAGAGGAGACAGCTAGGTTATCATCAGCTAGGTTATCATCTAACAACTGGATTAGTAGAGTTAGAGGAGGTAGCTAGGTTATCATCAGCTAGGTTATCATCTAACAACTGGGTTAGTAGAGTTAGAGGAGGTAGCTAGGTTATCATCACCTAGGTTATCATCTAACAACTGGGTTAGTAGAGTTAGAGGAGGTAGCTAGGTTATCATCTAACAACTGGGATAGTAGAGTTAGAGGCAGCTAGGATATCATCTAACAACTGGGATAGTAGAGTTAGAGGTTAGGTTATCTAGGTTATCATCAGCTAGGTTATCATCTAACAACTGGGTTAGTAGAGTTAGAGGAGGTAGCTAGGTTATCATCACCTAGGTTATAATCTAACAACTGGGTTAGTAGAGTTAGAGGAGACAGCTAGGTTATCATCAGCTAGGTTATCATCTGAAAACTGGGTTTGTAGAGTTAGAGGAGGTAGCTAGGTTATTATTAGCTAGGTTATCATCTAACAACTGGGTTAGTAGAGTCAGGGGCAGCTAGGTTATCATCAGCTAGGTTATCATCTAACAACTGGGTTAGTGGAGTTAGAGGCAGCTAGATTATCATCTAACAACTGGGTTAGTTGAGTTAGAGGAGGCAGCTAGGTTATCATAAGCTAGGTTATCATCTGACAACTGGGTTAGTAGAGTTAGAGGCAGCTAGGTTATCATCAGCTAGGTTATCATCTAACAACTGGGTTAGTTGAGTTAGAGGAGGCAGCTAGGTTATCATAAGCTAGGTTATCATCTGACAACTGGGTTAGTAGAGTTAGAGGCAGCTAGGTTATCATCAGCTAGGTTATCATCTAACAACTGGGTTAGTAGAGTTAGGGAGGCAACTCAGTTATCATCTAACAACTGGGTTAGTAGAGTTAGAGGCAGCTAGGTTATCATCAGCTAGGTTATCATCTAACAACTGGGTTAGTAGAGTTAGAGGAGGCAGCTAGGTTATCATCAGCTAGGTTATCATCTAATAACTGGGTTAGTAGAGTTAGAGGAGGCAGCTAGGTTATCATCAGCTAGGTTATCATCTAACAACTGGGTTAGTAGAGTTAGAGGAGGCAGCTAGGTTATCATCAGCTAGGTTATCATCTAACAACTGGATTAGTAGAGTTATAGGAGGTAGCTAGGTTATTATTAGCTAGGTTATCATCTAACAACTGGGTTAGTAGAGTTAGAGGAGGTAGCTAGGTTATTATTAGCTAGGTTATCATCTAACAACTGGGTTAGTAGAGTTAGAGGAGGCAGCTAGGTTATCATCAGCTAGGTTATCATCTAACAACTGGGTTAGTGGAGTTAGAGGCAGCTAGATTATCATCTAACAACTGGGTTAGTTGAGTTAGAGGAGGCAGCTAGGTTATCATAAGCTAGGTTATCATCTGACAACTGGGTTAGTAGAGTTAGAGGCAGCTAGGTTATCATCAGCTAGGTTATCATCTAACAACTGGGTTAGTAGAGTTAGAGGAGACAGCTAGGTTATCATCTAACAACTGGGTTAGTAGAGTAAGAGGCAGCTAGGATATCATCTAACAACTGGGATAGTAGAGTTAGGGGAGGCAGCTAGGTTATCATCAGCTAGGTTATCATCTAACAACTGGGTTAGTAGACTTAGAGGCAGCTAGGTTATCACCAGCTAGGTTATCATCTGACAACTGGGTTAGTATAGTTAAAGGCAGCAAGGATATCATCAGCTAGGTTATCATCTAACTACTGGGTTGGTGAAGTTAGAGGCAGCTAGGTTATCATCTAACAACTGGGTTAGTAGAGTAAGAGGAGGCAGATAGGTTATCATCAGCTAGGTTATCATCTAACAACTGGGTTAGTAGACTTAGAGGCAGCTAGGATATCATCTAACAACTGGGATAGTAGAGTTAGAGGAGGAAGCTAGGTTATCACCAGCTAGGTTATCATCTGACAACTGGGTTAGTAGATTTAGAGGCAGCTAGGTTATCACCAGCTAGGTTATCATCTGACAACTGGGTTAGTAGAGTTAAAGGCAGCTAGGTTATCATCAGCTAGGTTGTCATCAGCTATTTTATCATCTAACAACTGGGTTAGTAGAGTTAGAGGCAGCTAGGATATCATCAGCTAGGTTATCATCTAACAACTGGTTCAGTAGAGTTAGAGGAGACAGCTAGGTTATCATCAGCTAGGTTATCATCTAACAACTGGATTAGTAGAATTAGAGGAGGCAGCTAGGTTATCATCAGCTAGGTTATCATCTAACAACTGGGTTAGTAGAATTAGAGGAGGCAGCTAGGTTATCATCAGCTAGGTTATCATCAGCTAGGTTATCATCTAACAACTGGGTTAGTTGAGTTAGAGGAGGCAGCTAGGTTATCATAAGCTAGGTTATCATCTGACAACTGGGTTAGTAGAGTTAGAGGCAGCTAGGTTATCATCAGCTAGGTTATCATCTAACAACTGGGTTAGTAGAGTTAGAGGAGACAGCTAGGTTATCATCTAACAACTGGGTTAGTAGAGTAAGAGGAGGCAGATAGGTTATCATCAGCTAGGTTATCATCTAACAACTGGGATAGTAGAGTTAGAGGCAGCTAGGATATCATCTAACAACTGGGATAGTAGAGTTAGAGGAGGCAGCTAGGTTATCATCAGCTAGGTTATCATCTAACAACTGGGTTAGTAGAGTTAGAGGCAGCTAGGATATCATCAGCTAGGTTATCATCTAACAACTGGGTTAGTAGAGTTAGGGAGGCAACTCAGTTATCATCTAACAACTGGGTTAGTAGAGTTAGAGGCAGCTAGGTTATCATCAGCTAGGTTATCATCTAACAACTGGGTTAGTAGAGTTAGAGGAGGCAGCTAGGTTATCATCAGCTAGGTTATCATCTAACAACTGGGTTAGTAGAGTTAGAGGAGGCAGCTAGGTTATCATCAGCTAGGTTATCATCTAACAACTGGGTTAGTAGAGTTAGAGGAGACAGCTAGGTTATCATCAGCTAGGTTATCATCTAACAACTGGATTAGTAGAGTTAGAGGAGGTAGCTAGGTTATCATCAGCTAGGTTATCATCTAACAACTGGGTTAGTAGAGTTAGAGGAGGTAGCTAGGTTATCATCACCTAGGTTATCATCTAACAACTGGGTTAGTAGAGTTAGAGGAGGTAGCTAGGTTATCATCTAACAACTGGGATAGTAGAGTTAGAGGCAGCTAGGATATCATCTAACAACTGGGATAGTAGAGTTAGAGGTTAGGTTATCTAGGTTATCATCAGCTAGGTTATCATCTAACAACTGGGTTAGTAGAGTTAGAGGAGGTAGCTAGGTTATCATCACCTAGGTTATAATCTAACAACTGGGTTAGTAGAGTTAGAGGAGACAGCTAGGTTATCATCAGCTAGGTTATCATCTGAAAACTGGGTTTGTAGAGTTAGAGGAGGTAGCTAGGTTATTATTAGCTAGGTTATCATCTAACAACTGGGTTAGTAGAGTCAGGGGCAGCTAGGTTATCATCAGCTAGGTTATCATCTAACAACTGGGTTAGTGGAGTTAGAGGCAGCTAGATTATCATCTAACAACTGGGTTAGTTGAGTTAGAGGAGGCAGCTAGGTTATCATAAGCTAGGTTATCATCTGACAACTGGGTTAGTAGAGTTAGAGGCAGCTAGGTTATCATCAGCTAGGTTATCATCTAACAACTGGGTTAGTTGAGTTAGAGGAGGCAGCTAGGTTATCATAAGCTAGGTTATCATCTGACAACTGGGTTAGTAGAGTTAGAGGCAGCTAGGTTATCATCAGCTAGGTTATCATCTAACAACTGGGTTAGTAGAGTTAGGGAGGCAACTCAGTTATCATCTAACAACTGGGTTAGTAGAGTTAGAGGCAGCTAGGTTATCATCAGCTAGGTTATCATCTAACAACTGGGTTAGTAGAGTTAGAGGAGGCAGCTAGGTTATCATCAGCTAGGTTATCATCTAATAACTGGGTTAGTAGAGTTAGAGGAGGCAGCTAGGTTATCATCAGCTAGGTTATCATCTAACAACTGGGTTAGTAGAGTTAGAGGAGGCAGCTAGGTTATCATCAGCTAGGTTATCATCTAACAACTGGATTAGTAGAGTTATAGGAGGTAGCTAGGTTATTATTAGCTAGGTTATCATCTAACAACTGGGTTAGTAGAGTTAGAGGAGGTAGCTAGGTTATTATTAGCTAGGTTATCATCTAACAACTGGGTTAGTAGAGTTAGAGGAGGCAGCTAGGTTATCATCAGCTAGGTTATCATCTAACAACTGGGTTAGTGGAGTTAGAGGCAGCTAGATTATCATCTAACAACTGGGTTAGTTGAGTTAGAGGAGGCAGCTAGGTTATCATAAGCTAGGTTATCATCTGACAACTGGGTTAGTAGAGTTAGAGGCAGCTAGGTTATCATCAGCTAGGTTATCATCTAACAACTGGGTTAGTAGAGTTAGAGGAGACAGCTAGGTTATCATCTAACAACTGGGTTAGTAGAGTAAGAGGCAGCTAGGATATCATCTAACAACTGGGATAGTAGAGTTAGGGGAGGCAGCTAGGTTATCATCAGCTAGGTTATCATCTAACAACTGGGTTAGTAGACTTAGAGGCAGCTAGGTTATCACCAGCTAGGTTATCATCTGACAACTGGGTTAGTATAGTTAAAGGCAGCAAGGATATCATCAGCTAGGTTATCATCTAACTACTGGGTTGGTGAAGTTAGAGGCAGCTAGGTTATCATCTAACAACTGGGTTAGTAGAGTAAGAGGAGGCAGATAGGTTATCATCAGCTAGGTTATCATCTAACAACTGGGTTAGTAGACTTAGAGGCAGCTAGGATATCATCTAACAACTGGGATAGTAGAGTTAGAGGAGGAAGCTAGGTTATCACCAGCTAGGTTATCATCTGACAACTGGGTTAGTAGATTTAGAGGCAGCTAGGTTATCACCAGCTAGGTTATCATCTGACAACTGGGTTAGTAGAGTTAAAGGCAGCTAGGTTATCATCAGCTAGGTTGTCATCAGCTATTTTATCATCTAACAACTGGGTTAGTAGAGTTAGAGGCAGCTAGGATATCATCAGCTAGGTTATCATCTAACAACTGGTTCAGTAGAGTTAGAGGAGACAGCTAGGTTATCATCAGCTAGGTTATCATCTAACAACTGGATTAGTAGAATTAGAGGAGGCAGCTAGGTTATCATCAGCTAGGTTATCATCTAACAACTGGGTTAGTAGAATTAGAGGAGGCAGCTAGGTTATCATCAGCTAGGTTATCATCAGCTAGGTTATCATCTAACAACTGGGTTAGTAGAGTTAGAGGAGGCAGCTAGGTTATCATCAGCTAGGTTATAATCAGCTAGGTTATCATCAGCTAGGTTACCATCCAGTAGATTATCATCAGCTAGGTCATAATCAGCTATGTTACCGTCAGCTAGGTTATCATAAGCTAGTTTACCATCAGCTAGGTTACCATCAGCTATGTTACCATCAGCTAGGTTATCATCTGCTAGGTTACCATCAGCTAGGTTATCATCCGCTAGGTTACCATCAGCTAGGTTACCAACATTTAGGTTATCATCAGCTAGGATACCACCAGCTAGGTTATCATCAGCTAGGTTACCATCAGCTAAGTTATCATCAGCTAGGTTACCACAAGCGAGGTTATCATCAGCTAGGTTATCATTAGCTAGGTTATCATCTAACAACTGGGTTCGTAGAGTTAGAGGAGGCGGCTAGGTTATCATCAGCTAGGTTATCATCAGCTAGGTTGTCATCTAACAACTGGGTTCGTAGAGTTAGAGGAGGCAGCTAGGTTATCATCTAACAACTGGGTTAGTAGAGTTAGAGGAGGCAGCTAGGTTATCATCTAACAACTGGGTTAGTAGAGTTAGAGGCAGCTAGGTTATCATCAGCTAGGGTATCATCTAACAACTGGGTTAGTAGAGTTATGCAGGCAGCTAGGTTATCATCAGCTAGGTTATCATCTAACAACTGGGTTAGTAGAGTTAGAGGCAGCTAGGTTATCACCAGCTAGGTTATCATCTAACAACTGGGTTAGTAGAATTAGAGGAGGCAGCTAGGTTATCATCAGCTAGGTTTTCATCTAATAACTGGGTTAGTATAATTAGAGGAGGCAGCTAGGTTATCATCAGCTAAGTTATTATCAGCTAGGTTACCATCAGCTAGGTTATCATCAGCTATGTTATCATCAGCTAGAATGATCAGATTAATATTGCCATTGAGAAAATTCAAAACAAAACGAGACATGACCTTTTTCAGTCTCGCAAAAAGACGCATTCTTGTATTCTAACTACTCGCTATTCAAAGTGCTCTGAACAAATTAAGGGAATTGTTCACAAACATTTGCACATCCTAAAATCCGATGATAGTCTCGGTAATGTGTTTTCGGACCTTCCCTTGGTCGTATTCTCGCGGGACAGAAATCTCAGAGACCAATTGGTACACTGATTTACCACCACAAGATATTCCTGAACAATGTCTATTTGCGCCCCTACTGGATGGAAATTACAAATGTAATGGCTGTGCTCAATGCAATGGCACTTATAAATGTACCCAAACACCCACAAACAGGGAAATCGATCCCAAGAAAAGGTGTTATTACGTGCTCCACTAAGGCAGTTATTTATCTTATAACTTGTCCTTGTGGTAAAAATGATGTAGGTAAAACAAAGCTCGAATGAAAAGTACGTATCTCAGAGCATCGTAGCACCATTAGGTGTAAAAACTTTACTTATCCAGTTGCGGCCCACTTCTTGGAGGCAGGCCACTCGATTTCGTCTCTGCGTTATATTGGCATCGAACATGTCACCCTCCCTAGGAGAGGGGGTGACCTTGATAATTTATTGTTAAAACGAGAGGCTGCCTGGATCTTTAATCTAAAGACCCTTGCGCCCTTCGGTCTCAACGTAGACTTTGATCTGAAGCCATTCTTGTGATTATTGTGACTTTGCCATTGTAATTGTGTGTAAACTTGTATAGTCTAATGAATCTATGATCGTATGCTATCCATTTGTTTGTATGCTGTTCTTTGTATGACATTTTAATATTTGATTATTAACCAATGATATTAGGCCACTCCTGGCCATGATTACAGACACCTGTGTCTTTTGACACTATATAAACGAGTCATCCCGCAGTGTTTGTGATTATACCCTGATGAAGACAGCTTGGCTGTCGAAACGTTGGTATTACATTTTTGCATCTGAGCTCCAAGAGTGTGCGGCTCTCTTTTATTTTCAAGTTTCTACTCCGCTTTCTTCTAGATCATCAGCTAGGTTACCATCAGCTATGTTATCATCAGCTAGGTTATCATCAGCTAGGTTATCATCAGCTAGGTTACCATCAGCTATGTTATCATCAGCTAGGTTATCATCAGCTAGGTTATCATCAGCTAGGTTACCATCAGCTAGGTTATCATCAGCTAGGTTACCATCAGCTAGGTTACCATCAGCTAGGTTATCATCAGCTAGGTTACCATCAGCTAGGTTATCATCAGCTAGGTTACCATCAGCTAGGTTACCATCAGCTAGGTTATCATCTAACAACTGGTCCAGTCACCATGCATCTAGTGTGTGTGTGTGTGTGTGTGTGTGTGTGTGTGCATGGTGTGTGTGTGTGTGTGTGTGTGTGTGTGTGTGTGTGTGTGTGCGCGTGGTGTGTGCGTGGTGTGTGTGTTTGTGTGTGTGTGTGTGGTGTGTGCGTAGTGTGTGTGTGGTGTGTGTGTGTGTGTGTGTGAGCGTGGTGTGTGCGTGGTGTGTGTGTTGTGTGTGTGTGCGTGGTGTGTGCGTGGTGTGTGTGCGTGGTGTGTGCGTGGTGTGTGCGTGGTGTGTGTGTGTGTGTGTGTTAGTGTGCATAGTTTGTGTGTGTGTGTTAGTGTGCATAGTTTGTGTGTGTGTGCGTGGTATGTGTGTGTGTGTGTGTGTGTGTGTGTGTGTGTGTGTGTGTGTGTGTGTGCGTGGTGTGTGCATGGTGTGTGTGCGTGGTGTGTGCGTGGTGTGTGTGTGTGTGTTAGTGTGCATAGTTTGTGTGTGTGTGCATGCCTAACAGCATATGCCATTTATTGTCTGAGGACTTGAGAGCCGACATATTGCAGCTATTGATCTTTAGGCCTAAAACCAATACTGGAGTGTGTGTGTGTGTGTGTGTGTGTGTGTGTGTGTGTGTGTGTGTGTGTGTGTGTGTGTGTGTGTGTGTGTGTGCGTGTGTGTGTGTGTGTGTGTGTGAGAGAGACCAGCACGTAACATGGATACTAAGTAGAGTGCAATCCACGGGAGCCAGGATGAACTGATAAGGCACACACACACACACACACCCACACACATGCACGCACGCACGCACACATACACATGCCAGACATATGGACACGGTTTGAGGAAGGCTAATAACCAGAATAACCTCCTGACCCCAACTCCACGAAATCTCTCTTTCTTCTGTTGAAGTCTTTTCCCCTAGTGAAGGGGATGTCCTGTTAGGTGTTCTGGGAGGATGAGATTTGAGTGAAGGGGGATGGGTACTGTCCTGTTTCCTCTTCCTGGGGTCCAAACAGGAAACAAAAGAGCAGGTGTTCTTAATGTTTGTATACTCAGTATATAAATATGTCTGAGTGAAGTGGATGGGTACTGTCATGTTTTGGGTGATCAGGCACTGAAGCTTCAATTGGTCTTTTGATCGCATGTTCCCAAACACATAAATCAGACCAGAGGACAACACACTCTGCAGGGTCAGACCAGATAGGACAGTCAGTCTGTTAGGGTTAGGACAGCCAGTCTGTGAGGGTTAGGACAGCCAGTCTGTGAGGGTTAGGACAGCCAGTCTGTGAGGGTTAGGACAGACAGTCTGTGAGTGTTAGGACAGCCAGTCTGTGAGTGTTAGGACAGCCAGTCTGTTAGGGTTAGGACAGACAGTCTGTGAGGGTTAGGACAGACAGTCTGTTAGGGTTAGGACAGACAGTCTGTGAGGGTTAGGACAGACAGTCTGTTAGGGTTAGGACAGCCAGTCTGTTAGGGTTAGGACAGCCAGTCTGTGAGGGTTAGGACAGCCAGTCTGTGAGTGTTAGGACAGCCAGTCTGTTAGGGTGAGGACAGACAGTCTGTGAGGGTTAGGACAGCCAGTCTGTTAGGGTTAGGACAGACAGTCTGTGAGGGTTAGGACAGCCAGTCTGTGAGTGTTAGGACAGCCAGTCTGTTAGGGTTAGGACAGACAGTCTGTGAGGGTTAGGACAGCCAGTCTGTTAGGGTAGGTTAAAAAGAAAATGGTTTGTATGAAGGTGCGCTGGCCTTTTTCGCGTGATTTTCCAATGTCATGGTATAAAGAATTCTAATGAATCAGGGATAGTATCTTTTAAACTTTGCAAGATAGAGTACTAAGAACCTGCTTAAAAGTAGGTTTCTGAGTTGATGCGTAGAGTGGCAACCTAGGACCATGAAGGGGTTCAGTTAGTCAAGCATACAGGGAATCAGGGATTTACATTTATTATGGATCCCCATGAGTTCCTGCCAAGGCAGCAGCTACTCTTCCTGGGGTTTATTATGGATCCCCATTAGTTCCTGCCAAGGCGTAACTACTCTTCCTGGGGTTTATTATGGATCCCCATCAGTTCCTGCCAAGGCAAAGCTACTCTTCCTGGGGTTTATTATGGATCCCCATTAGTTCCTGCCAAGGCGTAACTACTCTTCTTGGGGTTTATTATGGATCCCCATCAGTTCCTGCCAAGGCAAAGCTACTCTTCCTGGGGTTTATTATGGATCCGCATTAGTTCCTGCCAAGGCAGAAGCTACTCTTCCTGGGGTTTAAAATCCATGTGTACATGTTTGTATAGTGCGTGCCTTATCATTTATATGTGTATTTATGTGCCTGTCTGTGTGTGTTTCTCTTCACAGTCCCCGCTGTTCCATAAGGTGTATTTTTACCTGTTATTTAAATGTGATTCTACTGCTGCATCAGTTACCTGATGTGGAATAAAGTCCCATGTAATCATGGCTCTATGTAGTACTGTGTGCCTCCCATAGTCTGTTCTGGACTTGGGGACTGTGAAGAGACCTCTGGTGGCATGTCTTGTGGGGTGGGTGTCTGAGCTGTGTGGTAGTAATTTAAACAGACAGCTTGGTACATTAAATATGTAAGGGTTATGGTTATGGTTAGGACAGTCAGTCTGTGAGGGTTAGGACAGACAGTCTGTGAGGGTTATGGTTAGGACAGTCAGTCTGTGAGGGTTATGGTTAGGACAGTCAGTCTGTGAGGGTTAGGGTTATGGTTGGGACAGTCAGTCTGTGAGGGTTAGGGTTAGGACAGTCAGTCTGTGAGGGTTAGGTCTAGGATTAGGACAGTCAGTCTGTGAGGGTTAGGTCTAGGGTTAGGACAGTCAGTCTGTGAGGGTTAGGGTTAGGACAGTCAGTCTGTGAGGGTTAGGGTTAGGACAGTCAGTCTGTGAGGGTTAGGTCTAGGGTTAGGACAGTCAGTCTGTGAGGGTTAGGTCTAGGGTTAGGACAGTCAGTCTGTGAGGGTTAGGGCTAGGGTTAGGAAGGCCAGTCTGTGAGGGTTAGGGCTAGGTTAAGGACAGTCAGTCTGTGAGGGTTAGGGTTAGGACAGTCTGTCTGTGAGGGATTGGGTTATGGTTGGGACAGTCAGTCTGTGAGGGTTTGGGTTATGGTTAGGACAGTCAGTCTGTGAGGGTTAGGGTTAGGACAGTAAGTCTGTGAGGGTTAGGGTTAGGACAGTGAGTCTGTGAGGGTTAGGGTTATGGTTAGGAAAGTCATTCTGTGAGGGTTAGGGTTAGGGTTGTTACAGTCAGTCTGTGAGGGTTAGGGTTAGGACAGTCAGTCTGTGAGGGTTAGGGCTGTGGTTAGAACAGTCAGTCTGTGAGGGATACAGTTAGGACAGTCCGTCTGTGAGGTATAGGGTTATGGTTAGGACAGTCAGTCTGTGAGGGTTAGGGTTAGGGTTAGGACAGTCAGTCTGTGAGGGTTAGGCTTATGGTTAGGACAGTCAGTCTATGAGGGTTATGGTTAGGACAGTCAGTCGGTGAGGGTTATGATTAGGACAGTCAGTCTGTGAGGGTTAGGACAGTCAGTCTGTGAGGGTTATGGTTAGTCGGTGAGGGTTAGGGTTGTGCCGGTCAGTCTGTGAGGGTTATGATTAGGACAGTCAGTCTGTGAGGGTTATGGTTAGGACAGTCAGTCTGTGAGGGTTAGGGTTAGTACAGTCAGTCTGTGAGCGTTAGGGTTAGGACAGTCAATCTGTGAGGGTTAGGGCTAGGGTTAGGACAGTCAGTCTGTGAGGGTTAGGGTTATGGTTAGGACAGTCAGTCAGTGAGGGTTAGGGTTATGGTTTGGACAATCAGTCTGTGAGGGTTAGCGTTATGGTTAGGACAGTCAGTCTGTGAGGGTTATGGTTAGGACAGTCAGTCTGTGAGGGTTAGGGTTAGTACAGTCAGTCTGTGAGGGTTAGGGCTAGGGTTAGGACAGTCAGTCAGTGAGGGTTAGGGTTATGGTTTGGACAGTCAGTCAGTGAGGGTTAGGGTTATGGTTAGGACAGTCAGTCTATGAGGGTTAGGGTTATGGTTTGGACAATCAGTCTGTGAGGGTTAGCATTATGGTTAGGACAGTTAATCAGTGAGGGTTAGGGTTATGGTTAGGACAGTCAGTCAGTGAGGGTTATGGTTAGGACAGTCAATCTGTGAGGGTTATGGTTATGACAGTCAGTCAGTGAGGGTTAGGGTTATGGTTAGGACAGTCAGTTTGTAAGGGTTAGGGTTATGACAGTCAGTCTGTGAGGGTTATGGTTATGGTTAGGACAGTCAGTCTGTGAGGGTTATGGTTATGGTTATGACAGTCAGTCTGTGAGGGTTATGGTTATGACAGTCAGTCTGTGAGGGTTATGGTTATGGTTAGGACAGTCAGTCTGTGAGGGTTATGGTTATGACAGTCAGTCTGTGAGGGTTATGGTTATGACAGTCAGTCTGTGAGGGTTATGGTTAGGACAGTCAGTCTGTGAGGGTTATGGTTAGGACAGTCAGTCTGTGAGGGTTATGGTTATGACAGTCAGTCTGTGAGGGTTATGGTTATGACAGTCAGTTTGTAAGGGTTAGGGTTATGGTTAGGACAGTCAGTCTGTGAGGGTTATGGTTAGGACAATCAGTCTGTGAGGATCTGGCTGTTTAAGGCTGAATTGAGTCCCTTATAATCTTGATGTTGTTTTAAAAAGGTTCCTCCTCTAAAAGTCAAAATGGTGTGAGATTTGATTTCAAGCCCTTTTAGCTTTCAACTAGACACTAATTACACAGGGAGATAAGACCACCACACTGTGTGTGTGTGTGTGTGTGTGTGTGTGTGTGTGTGTGTGTGTGTGTGTGTGTGTGTGTGTGTGTGTGTGTGTGTGTGTGCGTGTGTGTGACAACACTCCACTGTCCCCTGGAAGAGGTTCCATTAGGTGCTCTCCTCTCTCTTGTTGCCGGGCGCTACTGTACACTGTTGTGTTTGACCAACTCCTGCTCTCAAATATTGACCACACACACACACACACACACACACACACACACACACACACACACACACACACACACACACACACACACACACACACACACACACACACACACACACACACACACACACACACACACACACAAAGACACATAGAGCAGTGAAACAGCCTCACACTCCCTTATAAATACAGAGAATGCTGAGACAGACCCTGGAGTCACATTTAGACAGACCTACTGAGACAGACCTACTGAGACAGAGAGACACTGAGACAGAAACAATGAGACAGAGAAACAATGAGATAGAGAAACACTGAGACAGACAGACATTGAGACAGAGACACAGTGAGCAGCAGGAGACCTCTATCAGCCTGGAGAGAGAGCGGACCAGAGGACCCAGAAGACCAGGACCAGTCAGTCAGCTGGGACCCAGACCCTGAAGACCGGGAAGACCTATTAACCCTGACCCCGGACAAGAAGACCTAGACCAGAACCAGCTCAGGCAACTAGGACTACTCACTACAGCCCACTACAGCCCACAACAGCCCCAGGCCAACCCAGAACTGACCCAGTCCACTACAGCCCCAGAACCAGCCCAGGCCAGCAGACAGGACAGAGAGGTGAGGAGAGTATGGAGGGTTCAGAACGAACCAAAAATATGTCTTTAACCGCTCAGTTCTGATTGGTGTTCTGTCTCTGTCCTCAGTTCTGATTGGTGTTCTTTCTCTGCCCTCAGTTCTGATTGGTGTTCTGTCTCTGTCCTCAGTTCTGATTGGTGTTCTGTCTCTGTCCTCAGTTCTTATTGGTGTTCTGTCTCTGTCCTCAGTTCTGATTGGTGTTCTGTCTCTGTCCTCAGTTCTGATTGGTGTTCTGTATTTGTTCTCAGTTCTGATTAGGTGTTCTGTCTCTGTCCTCGGTTCTGATTGGTGTTCTGTCTTTAACCACTCAGTTCTGATTGGTGTTCTGTCTTTAACCGCTCAGTTCTGATTGATGTTCTGTCTGATAATATTAATGTCAAGATGGCGGCAGGTGTCATCAGAACCTTCCATCTCTCGGACACTCCCTCCTGCTATCTACCCATAATCCTCCAACATTCCCTCATGGACGAGGAAGAAGAGGAGAGGGAGGAGGAGGAGGAGGAGGAAGAGGAAGAGGAAGAGGAAGAGGAGGTAAGTCCTTATAACTCTTTTTAAACTTCTGACCTTTATCTCTGATCTTAAAGGTGTCGTATTGATTTGATTGTTGTTTGCAAATAAAATAAATGATTATTATTATTAATATTATTATTAGGACAGGGAGGAAGAGGAAGGTGATGAGGAGCAGGAAGCTTTCTCAAGCTCCGCCCCTTGCTCGTCAGATCTGACCAATCAGCTGCTTCGGTTTGCTGACACCATCAGCCGGGACGTCATGCGATATTTTGGCTGTCGCCACGACGACCCGGACGCCTGTGACATCTACAGCGACAATGACCGCATCTCCACAGCAACAAGCGGACGACGGCGTTACTATGATGACCTGGTTAGGATGGCAACAGGAAGCCCGGAGTCCGTGTCTAGGGCTGGCAATCACCAAGGACCGTGTGTTTCTGTTGCCGGGGGTGATGGAAGTCTGGGTCCGTTGGCCGAGTTGTTTGACTGTCGGATTGGGCCGAGCCAGGGACGATGTCGTCCAATGAACAAGAGACACCTCCCTCTCAGCTTCTGGAACGAGCCAATCCCCTGCCTCCCTGTGGGCACGCTCATTAGTGCTGACAATACACGCACACACCACAACACACACTCACATGACAACACGACCTCACACGACAACACACACACACACCCGGACTTCAGTGACCTGCTTGCTTACTGGGACCCCAATCCTGACCTCACTCACACACACACTGACCTCACACACACTGACCTCACACACATACAGACACCGATCTGACGGTGACACACTGAGTTCCGGCAGAAGTTCTGTTTAACATCATTGGACGGTTGTGTTGTAATTAGTGTTGCGTTGTAATTATGTTTTATTTATTTATCGATCAGGTTTGTCTCATTGAATCTGAATTGAAAGAAACATTTCAACTGTAAGGGGTGACGATGTATGTATGTATTTCTATATATATAAAACATATATATAGGGGTAGGGTTAGTAGTTTGATGAAACATTTCAACTGTAAGGGGTGACAATGTATGTACAGTGGGAAGAACAAGTATTTGATACACTGCCGATTTCGCAGGTTTTCCCTACTTACAAAGCATGTAGAGGTCTGTCATTTTTATCATAGGTACACTTCAATTGTGAGAGACGGAATCTAAAACAAAAATCCAGAAAATCACATTGTATGATTTTTAAGTAATTAATTTGCATTTTATTTTATAATTTTATTATTTATAGCACCCCTACACCATCACACCTCCTCCTCCATGCTTCGTGGGAACCACACATGCGGAGATCATCCGTTCAGTTCACCTACTCTGCGTCCCACAAAGACACAGAGGTTGGAACCAAAAATCTCAAATTTGGACTCGTCAGACCAAAGAACGTATTTCCACTGGTCTAATGTCCATTGCTCTTGTTTCTTGGCCCAAGCAAGTCTCTTCTTATCATTGGTGTCCTTTAGTTGTAGTTTCTTTGCAGCCATTCGACCATGAAGGCCTGATTCAAACAGTCTCCTCTGAACAGTTGATGTTGAGATGTGTCTGTTACTTGAACTCCGTGAAGCATTTATTTGGGCTGCAATTTCTGAGGCTGGTAACTCTAATGAAATGATCCTCTGCAGCAGAGGTAACTCTGAGTCTTCCTTTCCTGTGGCGGTCCTCATGAGAGCCAGTTTCATCATAGCAGAGGTAACTCTGAGTCTTCCTTTCCTGTGGCGGTCCTCATGAGAGCCAGTTTCATCATAGCAGAGGTAACTCTGAGTCTTCCTTTCCTGTGGCGGTCCTCATGAGAGACAGTTTCATCATAGCAGAGGTAACTCTGGGTCTTCCTTTCCTGTGGCGGTCCTCATGAGAGACAGTTTCATCATATGATGGTTTTTGCGACTGCATTTGAAGAAATGTTCAAAGTTCTTGAAATGTTCCATATTGACTGACCTTCATGCCTTAAAGTAATGATGGACTGTCTTTTCTCTTTGCTTATTTGAGCTGATCTTGCCATAATATGGACTTGGTCTTTTACCAAATAGGGCTATCTTCTGTATACCACCCCTACCTTAAAGCATTAAGAGGGAAATAAATTCCTCAAATTAACTTTTAACAAGGCACACCTGTTAATTGAAATGCATTCCAGGTGACTACCTCATGAAGCTGGTTGAGAGAATGCCAAGAGTGTGCAAAGCTGCCATCAAGGCAAAGGATGGCTACATTGGAGAATCTAAAATATAAATATATTTTGATTTGTTTAACACTTTTTTGGTTACTACACAATTCTATATGTGTTATTTCAAACTTTTGATGTCTTCACAATTATTCTACAATGCAGAAAATAGTAAAAATAAAGAAAAATCCTTGAATGAGGAGGTGTGTCCAAACTTTTGACTGGTACTGTATATGTATGTGTTTGACTGGTACTGTATATGTATATGTATGTGTTTGACTGGTACTGTATATGTATGTGTTTGACTGGTACTGTATATGTATGTGTTTGACTGGTACTGTATATGTATGTGTTTGACTGGTACTGTATATGTATGTGTTTGACTGGTACTGTATATGTATGTGTTTGACTGGTACTGTATATGTATGTGTTTGACTGGTACTGTATATGTATATGTTTGACTGGTACTGTATATGTATATGTATGTGTTTGACTGGTACTATATATGTATGTGTTTGACTGGTACTGTATATGTATGTGTTTGACTGGTACTGTATATGTATATGTATGTGTTTGACTGGTACTGTATATGTACGTGTTTGACTGGTACTGTATATGTATGTGTTTGACTGGTACTGTATATGTATGTGTTTGACTGGTACTGTATATGTATATGTATGTGTTTGACTGGTACTGTATATGTACGTGTTTGACTGGTACTGTATATGTATGTGTTTGACTGGTACTGTATATGTATATGTATGTGTTTGACTGGTACTGTATATGTATGTGTTTGACTGGTACTGTATATGTATGTGTTTGACTGGTACTGTATATGTATGTGTTTGACTGGTACTGTATATGTATGTGTTTGACTGGTACTGTATATGTATGTGTTTGACTGGTACTATATATGTATGTGTTTGACTGGTACTGTATATGTATGTGTTTGACTGGTACTGTATATGTATGTGTTTGACTGGTACTGTATATGTATGTGTTTGACTGGTACTGTATATGTATGTGTTTGACTGGTACTGTATATGTATGTGTTTGACTGGTACTGTATATGTATGTGTTTGACTGGTACTGTATATGTATGTGTTTGACTGGTACTGTATATGTATGTGTTTGACTGGTACTGTATATGTATATGTATGTGTTTGACTGGTACTGTATATGTATGTGTTTGACTGGTACTGTATATGTATGTGTTTGACTGGTACTGTATATGTATGTGTTTGACTGGTACTGTATATGTTTGTGTTTGACTGGTACTGTATATGTATGTGTTTGACTGGTACTGTATATGTATGTGCTTGACTGGTACTGTATATGTATGTGTTTGACTGGTACTGTATATGTATGTGTTTGACTGGTACTGTATATGTATGTGTTTGACTGGTACTGTATATGTTTGTGTTTGACTGGTACTGTATATGTTTGTATTTGACTGGTACTGTATATGTATGTGTTTGACTGGTACTGTATATGTATGTGTTTGACTGGTACTGTATATGTATGTGTTTGACTGGTACTGTATATGTATGTGTTTGACTGGTACTGTATATGTATATGTATGTGTTTGACTGGTACTGTATATGTATGTGTTTGACTGGTACTGTATATGTATGTGTTTGACTGGTACTGTATATGTATGTGTTTGACTGGTACTGTATATGTATGTGTTTGACTGGTACTGTATATGTATGTGTTTGACTGGTACTGTATATGTATATGTATGTGTTTGACTGGTACTGTATATGTATGTGTTTGACTGGTACTGTATATATATGTGTTTGACTGGTACTGTATATGTGTATGTATGTGTTTGACTGGTACTGTATATGTATGTGTTTGACTGGTACTGTATATGTATGTGTTTGACTGGTACTGTATATGTATGTGTTTGACTGGTACTGTATATGTATATGTATGTGTTTGACTGGTACTGTATATGTATGTGTTTGACTGGTACTGTATATGTATGTGTTTGACTGGTACTATATATGTATGTGTTTGACTGGTACTGTATATGTATGTGTTTGACTGGTACTGTATATGTATGTGTTTGACTGGTACTGTATATGTATGTGTTTGACTGGTACTGTATATGTATGTGTTTGACTGGTACTGTATATGTATATGTTTGACTGGTACTGTATATGTATATGTATGTGTTTGACTGGTACTGTATATGTATATGTATGTGTTTGACTGGTACTGTATATGTATGTGTTTGACTGGTACTGTATATGTATGTGTATGTGTTTGACTGGTACTGTATATGTATGTGTTTGACTGGTACTGTATATGTATGTGTTTGACTGGTACTGTATATGTATGTGTTTGACTGGTACTGTATATGTATGTGTTTGACTGGTACTGTATATGTATGTGTTTGACTGGTACTGTATATGTATGTGTTTGACTGGTACTGTATATGTATATGTATGTGTTTGACTGGTACTGTATATGTATGTGTTTGACTGGTACTGTATATGTATATGTATGTGTTTGACTGGTACTGTATATGTATGTGTTTGACTGGTACTGTATATGTATGTGTTTGACTGGTACTGTATATGTATATGTATGTGTTTGACTGGTACTATATATATGTATGTGTTTGACTGGTACTATATATGTATGTGTTTGACTGGTACTATATATGTATGTGTTTGACTGGTACTATATATGTATGTGTTTGACTGGTACTGTATATGTATGTGTATGTGTTTGACTGGTACTGTATATGTATGTGTTTGACTGGTACTGTATATGTATATGTATGTGTTTGACTGGTACTGTATATGTATGTGTTTGACTGGTACTGTATATGTACAGTGCCTTGCGAAAGTATTCGGCCCCCTTGAACTTTGCGACCTTTTGCCACATTTCAGGCTTCAAACATAAAGATATAAAACTGTATTTTTTTGTGAAGAATCAACAACAAGTGGGACACAATCATGAAGTGGAACGACATTTATTGGATATTTCAAACTTTTTTAACAAATCAAAAACTGAAAAATTGGGCGTGCAAAATTATTCAGCCCCTTTACTTTCAGTGCAGCAAACTCTCTCCAGAAGTTCAGTGAGGATCTCTGAATGATCCAATGTTGACCTAAATGACTAATGATGATAAATACAATCCACCTGTGTGTAATCAAGTCTCCGTATAAATGCACCTGCACTGTGATAGTCTCAGAGGTCCGTTAAAAGCGCAGAGAGCATCATGAAGAACAAGGAACACACCAGGCAGGTCTGAGATACTGGTGTGAAGAAGTTTAAAGACGGATTTGGATACAAAAATATTTCCCAAGCTTTAAACATCCCAAGGAGCACTGTGCAAGCGATAATATTGAAATGGAAGGAGTATCAGACCACTGCAAATCTACCAAGACCTGGCCGTCCCTCTAAACTTTCAGCTCATACAAGGAGAAGACTGATCAGAGATGCAGCCAAGAGGCCCATGATCACTCTGGATGAACTGCAGAGATCTACAGCTGAGGTGGGAGACTCTGTCCATAGGACAACAATCAGTCGTATATTGCACAAATCTGGCCTTTATGGAAGAGTGGCAAGAAGAAAGCCATTTCTTAAAGATATCCATAAAAAGTGTTGTTTAAAGTTTGCCACAAGCCACCTGGGAGACACACCAAACATGTGGAAGAAGGTGCTCTGGTCAGAAACCAAAATTGAACTTTTTGGCAACAATGCAAAACGTTATGTTTGGCGTAAAAGCAACACAGCTCATCACACTGAACACACCATCCCCACTGTCAAACATGGTGGTGGCAGCATCATGGTTTGGGCCTGATTTTCTTCAGCAGGGACAGGGAAGATGGTTAAAATTGATGGGAAGATGGATGGAGCCAAATACAGGACCATTCTGGAAGAAAACCTGATGGAGTCTGCAAAATACTTGAGACTGGGACGGAGATTTGTCTTCCAACAAGACAATGATCCAAAACATAAAGCAAAATCTACAATGGAATGGTTCAAAAATAAACATATCCAGGTGTTAGAATGGCCAAGTCAAAGTCCAGACCTGAATCCAATCGAGAATCTGTGGAAAGAACTGAAAACTGCTGTTCACAAATGCTCTCCATCCAACCTCACTGAGCTCGAGCTGTTTTGCAAGGAGGAATGGGAAAAAATGTCAGTCTCTCGATGTGCAAAACTGATAGAGACATACCCCAAGCGACTTACAGCTGTAATCGCAGCAAAAGGTGGCGCTACAAAGTATTAACTTAAGGGGGCTGAATAATTTTGCACACCCAATTTTTCAGTTTTTGATTTGTTCAAAAAGTTTGAAATATCCAATAAATGTCGTTGCACTTCATGATTGTGTCCCACTTGTTGTTGATTCTTCACCAAAAAATACAGTTTTATATCTTTATGTTTGAAGCCTGAAATGTGGCAAAAGGTCGCAAAGTTCAAGGGGGCCGAATACTTTCGCAAGGCACTGTATGTGTTTGACTGGTACTATATATGTATGTGTTTGACTGGTACTGTATATGTATGTGTTTGACTGGTACTGTATATGTATGTGTTTGACTGGTACTGTATATGTATATGTATGTGTTTGACTGGTACTGTATATGTATGTGTTTGACTGGTACTGTATATGTATATGTTTGTATTTATGTAACATGTATACATTATACAGTTAGTATTGTATTGTACTGTATACTGTTAGTATTGTATTGTACTGAATACAGTTAGTTTAGTATTTGTATTTGTATTTATTATGGATCTACATTAGCTCCTGCCAAATCATTCACAAGTAGCTACTCTTCCTGGGGTCCAGCAACATTAAGGCAGTTATATACATGGCATTATATTTCATAACACTTCACCCATGACATTTAGTGTGTTCCCTCAGGCCACTATCACATATTTACAATACAACATCCATGTGTACGTATTTGTATAGTGCGTGTCTTAACATGTGTATGTGTAGGCTTGTGTCTGTCTGTGTGTGTGTCTCTTCACAGTCCCCGCTGTTCCATAAGGTGTTGTTACGGATACAGGTATCCTGTGTCTGTGTGTTTCTTTTCTCTCCTTCTCCCCTCACAGGTGAACATCATCACTCCCCAATCAGTCAACAATCAACCCATCAATCAGAAGACACACCTCCTCCTGTTTCCTACCCTATCACAGTTCCTTCCCCATGGTTTAAAAACCCCATCATTTGTTTGCTCAGGAGCTCAATCTCTTTGTAATGCCATGTTGATAGATCTCTGTTCTTCATAGATTTCAGTAGCTCAATATCTTTGTAAATGCCATGTATGTAGACCTCTGTGTTTGATTCGCTCTCTGTGTAATAACCTCTTCTTTTGTTTGAGCACCTCCAAATCACTTTCATCTCCTGTGAGTATTGTTTTGGTTATGGTGTTTGTTTGTTGCTGGTGGGAAAAGGGGGAAACCAAGACAAGTCGCCCATGGGCATACACTACCCGTAGGTGAACTTTGTTAAAAACACTAGTTAGAACTGGGCGGACCACCCACTGTATTTTTTGTTAGTTAGTTAGCTGTTGTTAAAGTAGGCTAGTCTAGCTTAGGGGTGTTTTTGCATATTTGTTTCTTTCCTTGGGTCCAGCTCAGCCCCTTTTCCTGCTCCCCCCATTACCGTGTGTTTATAAATAAACCCTGAGTTTGACGGTATTATTTCGGTTGTCGTGGTTATTTCGTTCACACTTACTTTGTCACAATTATAATCTACATGAGTTATGTTACGGGTCTCACTACCATCCCCCCTAGACTGTCGGGCCAAAAGGGATTCGTAACATAAGTGGGGGCTCGTCCGGGATCTGTCTTTACTGACACCCATGCCGCTCATGTAGATTGTGATCGTGGTATAGTTCAGTGTTGAGCGTCATAGCTGAAGTAGCATTAGTGTTTGCTATTTTCTTTGGCTCTTGTGAAGTAGTGTAAGATGGCTACTTTTGATTTGAAGTCCTTTTTGGATAACCCTTCGTGGGAGGTTTTTGATAAATGTCGTAGAGTTGATTTAATGACCTTGGCTGACCATTATTCGGTATTGATTCCACAGAGTTTAGTTAAGGCGGAGGTTAAACAGCTGGTGTTAAATGTATTGTTGGAAGAGCAGGTGCTTGTGTTACCGCTGCCTGGGCATACTAACCCTGTAGGGGATGTTGCTGCTCCTGTAAGCCCATTGGTGTCTGATAGTGAGGGCGAGGCTAAAACACCAGCCACATTGTCCCATTTAGATCCACTCTCCCCACTGTCAAACGGTGATGCCAGGAGGGATGTCCGTTTAGCACAGTTACAACTAGAGGTGGAAGAGAGAGCACAGAATTAGGCGAGAGACTCTCCAGTTGGAGATGTGTAAAATTGAGGCAGAAAGAGAACAGCGGCATTTAGATTTGGAGATGTGTAAAATTGAGGCAGAAAAAGAACGAGAACGAGAACAGAGGCAGATGGTGTTTAAAATGCGCCAGATGGAACTGGAGGCAGAGACAGCGAGGCTAGCCTTCGTTCCTACTGTGCCTGTTAGTGAGTCGTCCTCACCAGCTGTGTCCTCAAACACGTTTGACATTAGTAGGCAGATTGCCTTAGTACCTTTGTTCAGAGAGTCAGAGGTTGACTCCTATTTTTGTGTATTTGAGCGTATAGCCGTAGCATTGAAGTGGCCTGAAGAGGTATGGTGCCTATTACTTCAGTGTAAATTAACTGGTAAAGCCCAAGAGGTTTTGTCAGCCCTACCTCTGGAGGACAGTTTGAATTATGAAGTGGTCAAAGCTACTGTTCTTTGTGCCTATGAGCTTGTGCCTGAGGCATACCGACAGAGATTTAGGTCTCATAGAAAGTCTTCTAGTAAGACTTATGTGGAATTTGCTAGAGACAAGGGAAATCTGTTTGATAAATGGCATGCTGCTAGTAAGGTAACTGATTTCAACTCTCTCCGGGAGTTAATCTTGTTGGAAGAGTTTAAAAATTGCTTACCCGAACGCATTGTAGTTTACCTAAACGAACAGAAAGTATCCTCCCTGGCAGAAGCGTCTGTGTTGGCAGACGAGTTTGTGTTGACGCACAAGAGTGTGTTGACGCACAAGAGTGTGTTTTCCGCTCATACTGAGAGTAGAACCACTGAGTTTCCTACCTTTAGCCCTAGTCGACCAGCAGTGGTATATCAAGCACGCCAGAAGAATGAGCGTTCCTGTTTCTATTGTCATAAAGTGGGACATATGATTAATGATTGTTTCCTGCTAAAACGCAAACAAGGGATGCCTCTTCGTGCCAAGCCACCAACAGGTGTTGCTCTAATTCGAACGGTTGTGAGGTCTGCAACAAAACAGGTGCCTCAGGGTAACTGCAGTTTGAAAGTTTCAGTCCCCGACCGCAGTTATGAACCATTCATTTCTGAGGGGTTTGTGTCCCTAACGAATGACGGAGCGTCTCAGCGTCCGGTTAAAATCCTTAGAGATACTGGTGCGGCGCAGTCGTTTATATTGTCTGATGTGTTGCCCTTATCTGACGATACATACTGTGGTTCCAGTGTGTTAGTGCAGGGTATTGAAATGGGTTTTGTCCCAGTGCCGTTGCACTTTGTGAAAGTACACTCTGAGTTAATCAGTGGAATATTCAGAGTGGGGGTACGTCCTAAGTTGCCAGTGAAAGGTGTGACCTTTATAATGGGTAACGATATTGCCGGAGGAAAGGTAGTACCCGTATTGGAAGTATTGGATAAAAGTGACCACTCTCTCTCGAATGAGTTGGCACAGAGTTATCCACATGTGTTCCCCGCTTGTGCTGTCACTCGTGCTCAGGCACTACAAGAGGGTGACGTGATAGATTTGTCGAACACTGTTCTGTTCAAAGATGATGATCAAGAGGATGGATTGTGTGATACCTCTGAGAAGTTGATCACCTCTGACAAACAGCCCAGAAAAGAATTAAAGAACGTTGAACTTATTGCTGATGCAATACAGTTACCAGTCACTCGTGAGCAGCTGATTGCTAACCAAAAGGTTGACAACAAACTTGTTAAATGTTTTTCTAGTGTTGTCTCGTTAGAAGAGGTGAAGAAGAAGAATGTGGCTTACTTCATTGATGGTAATCCCCTCATGCGTAAATGGAAATCCCATGTTGACGCCGGTGGAGATTGGAATGCTGTTTACCAAATAGTGATTCCTACAGCCTTTCGACAAAATGTGTTATCCCTTGCTCATGATCACCAGTGGTCTGGTCATTTAGGAATTACAAAGACGTATGATCGGATCCTTCGACATTTCTTTTGGCCGGGTTTAAAACAAGATGTGGCGCAGTTCTGTCGGACATGCCACACATGTCAGATAACAGGAAAACCAAATCAGGTTATTCCTCCCGCTCCTCTTTGTCCCATACCTGTCATAGGTGAACCATTCGAGCATGTAGTGGTTGATTGTGTCGGACCGTTACCGAAAACAAAATCGGGTAACCAGTTTTTGTTAATGATAATGTGTATGGCTACAAGATACCCCGAGGCTATTCCTCTGCGAAGGATTACAGCCCCAGTAGTGAGTAAGCAATTACGAGTTTTTGTCTCGTGTCTAATGATTGTTGTATGTTTTGCAAGGTTGTTGACTTTGTTATTGTTATGAGTATTCATGGTAATACTGTGGTCGCAATCCCCCCCTAGGGTTGCTCTTTTAAGGGTGGGAGTGTTACGGATACAGGTATCCTGTGTCTGTGTGTTTCTTTTCTCTCCTTCTCCCCTCACAGGTGAACATCATCACTCCCCAATCAGTCAACAATCAACCCATCAATCAGAAGACACACCTCCTCCTGTTTCCTACCCTATCACAGTTCCTTCCCCATGGTTTAAAAACCCCATCATTTGTTTGCTCAGGAGCTCAATCTCTTTGTAATGCCATGTTGATAGATCTCTGTTCTTCATAGATTTCAGTAGCTCAATATCTTTGTAAATGCCATGTATGTAGACCTCTGTGTTTGACTCGCTCTCTGTGTAATAACCTCTTCTTTTGTTTGAGCACCTCCAAATCACTTTCATCTCCTGTGAGTATTGTTTTGGTTATGGTGTTTGTTTGTTGCTGGTGGGAAAAGGGGGAAACCAAGACAAGTCGCCCATGGGCATACACTACCCGTAGGTGAACTTTGTTAAAAACACTAGTTAGAACTGGGCGGACCACCCACTGTATTTTTTGTTAGTTAGTTAGCTGTTGTTAAAGTAGGTTAGTCTAGCTTAGGGGTGTTTTTGCATATTTGTTTCTTTCCTTGGGTCCAGCTCAGCCCCTTTTCCTGCTCCCCCCATTACCGTGTGTTTTATAAATAAACCCTGAGTTTGACGGTATTATTTCGGTTGTCGTGGTTATTTCGTTCACACTTACTTTGTCACAATTATAATCTACATGAGTTATGTTACGGGTCTCACTACCATCCCCCCTAGACTGTCGGGCCAAAAGGGATTCGTAACAGGTGTATTTTAAATCTGATTCTACTGCTGCATCAGTTATCTGATGTGGAATAGAGTTGCATGTAGTCATGGCTCTATGCAGTACTGTGCACCTCCCATAGTGTGTTCTTGACTTGTGGATTGAGAAGAGACCTTCGGTGGCATGTCTTGTGGGGTATGTATGGGTGACCACACGACTGAACAGTAGTCCAGGTACTGTCACGTTCTGACCTTAGTTCTTTTATCATGTCTTTGTTTTAGTATGGTCAGGGCGTGAGTTGGGGGGGTTGTCTATGTTCTTTTTTCTATAATTTGGGATTTCTGTGTTCGGCCTGGTATGGTTCTCAATCAGAGGCAGCTGTCAATTGTTGTCCCTGATTGAGAATCATACTTAGGTAGCCTGGTTTCACTTTTGAGTTGTGGGTGTTTATTTTCCGTGTAAGTGTTGGTGCCACACGGGACCGTTTCGGTTTGATTACTTCATGTTTATTGTTTTGTTCAGTGTTCATTATTCATTAAAAGCTATGAACACTTACTACGCTGCGCATTGGTCTTCTGATCCTTCATACTACTAGGACAGCCGTTACAGGTATGACATAACTAGAGCCTGTTGGACCTGCCTTGTTGATAGTGTTGTTAAAAAAGGCAGAGCAGTGCTTTATTATGGACAGACTTCGCCCTATCTTAGCTACTGTTGGGTTACTCCGGGTAGTTTAGTTCAACTTGTTCAATTTCCACATATTTATTATAATATTTAGTGAATGATTTGTCCCAAATACAATGCCTTTAGTTTTTGAAATATTTAGGACTAACTTATTTCTTGCCACCCATTCTGAAACTGCAGCTCTTTGTTAAGTGTTGCAGTGATTTCAGTCACTGTAGTAGCTGACGTGTATAGTGTTGAGTCATCCGCATACATAGACAAACTGACTTTACTCAAGGCAAGTGGCATGTCATTAGTAAAGATTGAAAAATGTAAGGTGCCTAGACATATGCCCTGGGGAATTCCTGATTCTACCTGGATTATGTTGGAGACGCTTCCATATTATAATAGTCAGTGGATCTAGCTGGTCTGTCAGAATATAATAGAGACAGAGACTGTAGATTTAGCTGGTCTGTCATAATATAATAGAGACAGTAGATCTAGCTGGTCTGTCATAATATAATAGAGAGAGTAGATCTAGCTGGAATGTCACATTATAATGGAGACAGTAGATCTAGCTGGTCTGTCATAATATAATAGAGACAGTAGATCATGCTGGTCTGTCATAATACAATAGAGACAGTAGATCTAGCTGGTCTGTCATAATATAATAGAGAAAGTAGATCTAGCTTGTATGTCATATTATAATAGAGACAGTGGATCTAGCTGGTCTGTCATAATATAATAGAGACGGTAGATCTAGCTGGTCTGTCATAATATAATAGAGACAGAGACAGTAGATCTAGCTGGTCTGTCATATTATAACGGAGACAGAGACAGTAGATCTAGCTGGTCTGTCATAATGCAATAGAGACAGTAGATCTAGCTGGTCTGTCATAATACAATAGAGACAGTAGAAATAGCTGGTCTGTCAAATTATAATGGAGACAGAGACAGTAGATCTAGCTGGTCTGTCATAATATAATAGAGACAGTAGATCTAGCTGGTCTGTCATATAACGGAGACAGAGACAGTAGATCTAGCTGGTCTGTCATATTATAATAGAGACAGTAGATCGAGCTGGTCTGTCATAATACAATAGAGACAGTAGATCTAGCTGGTCTGTCATAATATAATAGAGACAGTAGATCTAGCTGGTCTGTCATAATATAATAGAGAAAGTAGATCCAGCTGGTCTGTCATAAAACAATAGAGACAGTAGATCTAGCTGGTCTGTCATATTATAACAGAGAGAGTAGATCTAGCTGGTCTGTCATAATGGAATAGAGACAGTAGATCTAGCTACTCTGTCATAATATAATAGAGACAGCAGGTCTAGCTGGTCTGTCATAATATAATAGAGACAGATCTAGCTGGTCGGTCATAATATAATAGAGACAGTATATCTAGCTGGTATGTCATATTATAATAGAGACAGCAGATCTAGCTGGTCTGTCATAATATAATAGAGACAGTAGATCTATCTGGTCTGTCATAATATAATAGAGACAGAGACAGTAGATATAGCTGGTCTGTCATATTATAAAGGAGACAGAGACAGTAGATCCAGCTAGTCTGTCATATTATAATAGAGACAGTAGATCGAGCTGGTCTGTCATAATGCAATAGAGACAGTAGATCTAGCTGCTCTGTCATAATATAATAGAGACAGCAGATCTAGCTGGTCTGTGATAATATAATAGAGACAGTAGATCTAGCTGGTCTGTCATAATACAATAGAGACAGAGACATTAGATCTAGCTGGTCTGTGATAATATAATAGAGACAGTAGATCTAGCTGGTCTGTCATAATATAATAGAGACAGAGACATTAGATCTAGCTGGTCTGTCATATTATAATGGAGACAGAGACAGTTGATCTAGCTAGTCTGTCATATTATAATAGAGACAGTAGATCGAGCTGGTCTGTCATAATGCAATAGAGGCAGTAGATCTAGCTGCTCTGTCATAATATCATAGAGACAGTAGATCTAGCTGGTCTGTCATAATACAATAGAGACAGTAGATATAGCTGGTCTGTCATATTATAATGGAGACAGAGACAGTAGATCTAGCTGGTCTGTCTTAATATAATAGAGAAAGTAAATCCAGCTGGTCTGTCATAATATAATAGAGACAATAGATCTAGCTGGTCTGTCATAATATAATAGAGAAAGTAGATCCAGCTGGTCTGTCATAATATAATAGAGACAGCATATCTAGCTGGTCTGTCATAATATGATAGAGACTTAGAGACATTAGATCTAGCTAGTCTGTCATATTATAATAGAGACAGTAGATCCAGCTGGTATGTCATATTATAATAGAGTCAGTGGATCTAGCTGGTCTGTCATAATATAATAGAGACAGTAGATCTAGCTGGTCTGTCATAATATAATAGAGACAGAGACAGTAGATCTAGCTGGTCTGTCATATTATAACGGAGACAGAGACTGTAGATCTAGCTGGTCTGTCATATTATAATAGAGACAGTAGATCGAGCTGGTTTGTCATAATGCAATAGAGACAGTAGATCTAGCTGCTCTGTCATAATATAATAGAGACAGTAGATATAGCTGGTCTGTCATATTATAATAGACACAGTAGATCTAGCTGGTCTGTCATAATACAATAGAGACAGTAGATCTAGCTGGTCTGTCATAATATAATAGAGACTGTAGACCTAGCTGGTCTGTCATAATATAATAGAGACATTAGATCTTGCTGGAATGTCATATTATAATGGAGACAGTAGATCTAGCTGGTCTGTCATAATATAATAGAGACAGTAGAACTAGCTGGTCTGTCATAATATAATAGAGACAGAGGCAGTAGATATAGCTGGTCTGTCATATTATAATGGAGACAGAGACAGTAGATCGAGCTGGTCTGTCATAATACAATAGAGACAGTAGATCTAGCTGGTCTGTCATAATATAATAGAGAAAGTAGATCCAGCTGGTCTGTCATAAAACAATAGAGACAGTAGATCTAGCTGGTCTGGCATATTATAATAGAGATAGTAGATCTAGCTGGTCTGTCATAATACAATAGAGACAGTAGATCTAGCTGGTCTGTCATAATATAATAAAGAAAGTAGATCCAGCTGGTCTGTCAGAATATAATAGAGACAATAGATCTAGCTGGTCTGTCATAATATAATAGAGAAAGTAAATCCAGCTGGTCTGTCATAATATAATAGAGACAATAGATCTAGCTGGTCTGTCATAATATAATAGAGAAAGTAGATCCAGCTGGTCTGTCATAATATAATAGAGACAGCATATCTAGCTGGTCTGTCATAATATGATAGAGACTTAGAGACATTAGATCTAGCTAGTCTGTCATATTATAATAGAGACAGTAGATCTAGCTGGTCTGTCATAATATAATAGAGACAGTAGATCTAGCTGGTCTGTTATAATACAATAGAGAAAGTAGATCCAGCTGGTCTGTCATAAAACAATAGAGACAGTAGATCTAGCTGGACTGTCATAATATAATAGAGAAAGTAGATCCAGCTGGTCTGTCATAAAACAATAGAGACAGTAGATCTAGCTGGTCTGTCATATTTTAATAGAGAGAGTAGATCTAGCTGGTCTGTCATAATATAATAGAGACAGTAGATCTAGCTGGTTTGTCATAATATAATAGAGACAGTAGATCTAGCTGGTCTGTCATAAAACAATAGAGACAGTAGATCTAGCTGGTCTGTCATATTATAATAGAGAGAGTAGATCTAGCTGGTCTGTCATAATAAAACAGAGACAGTAGATCTAGCTGGTCTGTCATATTATAATAGAGACAGTAGATCGAGCTGGTCTGTCATAATACAATAGAGACAATAGATCTAGCTGGTCTGTCATAATATAATAGAGACAGTAGATCTAGCTGGACTGTCATAATATAATAGAGATAGTAGATCTAGCTGGTCTGTCATAATACAATAGAGACAGTAGATCTAGCTGGTCTGTCATAATATAATAGAGACAGTAGATCTAGCTGGTCTGTCATAATATAATAGAGAAAGTAGATCCAGCTGGTCTGTCATAAAACAATAGAGACAGTAGATCTAGCTGGTCTGTCATAATATAATAGAGACTGTAGACCTAGCTGGTCTGTCATAATATAATAGAGACAGTAGATCTAGCTGGTCTGTCATAATATAATAGAGAGAGTAGTTCTAGCTGGAATGTCATATTATAATGGAGACAGTAGATATAGCAGGTCTGTCATATTATAATGGAGACAGAGACAGTAGATCAAGCTGGTCTGTCATAATACAATAGAGACAGTAGATCTAGCTGGTCTGTCATAATACAATAGAGAGGGTAGATCTAGCTGGTCTGTTATAATACAATAGAGACAGTAGATCTAGCTGGTCTGTCATAATACAATAGAGACAGTAGATCTAGCTGGTCTGTCGTAATATAATAGAGACAGTAGATCTAGCTTGTATGTCATATTATAATAGAGACAGTGGATCTAGCTGGTCTGTCATAATATAATAGAGACAGTAGATCTAGCTGGTCTGTCAAAATATAATAGAGACAGAGACAGTAGATCTAGCTGGTCTGTCATAATGCAATAGAGACAGTAGATCTAGCTGGTCTGTCATAATACAATAGAGACAGTAGATATAGCTGGTCTGTCAAATTATAATGGAGACAGAGACAGTAGATCTAGCTGGTCTGTCATAATATAATAGAGACAGTAGATCTAGCTGGTATGTCATATTATAATAGAGTCAGTGGATCTAGCTGGTCTGTCATAATATAATAGAGACAGTAGATCTAGCTGGTCTGTCATAATATAATAGAGACATAGACAGTAGATCTAGCTTTTCTGTCATATTATAACGGAGACAGAGACAGTAGATCGAGCTGGTCTGTCATAATACAATAGAGACAGTAGATCTAGCTGGTCTGTCATAATATAATAGAGACAGTAGATCTAGCTGGTCTGTCATAATATAATAGAGAAAGTAGATCCAGCTGGTCTGTCATAAAACAATAGAGACAGTAGATCTAGCTGGTCTCTCATATTATAATAGAGACAGTAGATCCAGCTGGTCTGTCATATTATAATAGAGACAGTAGATCTAGCTGGTCTGTCATAATACAATAGAGACAGTAGATCTAGCTGGTCTGTCATAATATAATAGAGACTGTAGACCTAGCTGGTCTGTCATAATATAATAGAGACAGTAGATCTAGCTGGTCTGTCATAATATAATAGAGAGAGTAGTTCTAGCTGGAATGTCATATTATAATGGAGACAGTAGATCTAGCTGGTCTGTCATAATATAATAGAGACAGAGGCAGTAGATATAGCAGGTCTGTCATATTATAATGGAGACAGAGACAGTAGATCGAGCTGGTCTGTCATAATACAATAGAGACAGTAGATCTAGCTGGTCTGTCATAATACAATAGAGAGGGTAGATCTAGCTGGTCTGTTATAATACAATAGAGACAGTAGATCTAGCTGGTCTGTCATAATACAATAGAGACAGTAGATCTAGCTGGTCTGTCATAATATAATAGAGACAGTAGATCTAGCTTGTATGTCATATTATAATAGAGACAGTGGATCTAGCTGGTCTGTCATAATATAATAGAGACAGTAGATCTAGCTGGTCTGTCATAATATAATAGAGACAGAGACAGTAGATCTAGCTGGTCTGTCATAATGCAATAGAGACAGTAGATCTAGCTGGTCTGTCATAATACAATAGAGAGGGTAGATCTAGCTGGTCTGTTATAATACAATAGAGACAGTAGATCTAGCTGGTCTGTCATAATACAATAGAGACAGTAGATCTAGCTGGTCTGTCGTAATATAATAGAGACAGTAGATCTAGCTTGTATGTCATATTATAATAGAGACAGTGGATCTAGCTGGTCTGTCATAATATAATAGAGACAGTAGATCTAGCTGGTCTGTCAAAATATAATAGAGACAGAGACAGTAGATCTAGCTGGTCTGTCATAATGCAATAGAGACAGTAGATCTAGCTGGTCTGTCATAATACAATAGAGACAGTAGATATAGCTGGTCTGTCAAATTATAATGGAGACAGAGACAGTAGATCTAGCTGGTCTGTCATAATATAATAGAGACAGTAGATCTAGCTGGTATGTCATATTATAATAGAGTCAGTGGATCTAGCTGGTCTGTCATAATATAATAGAGACAGTAGATCTAGCTGGTCTGTCATAATATAATAGAGACATAGACAGTAGATCTAGCTTTTCTGTCATATTATAACGGAGACAGAGACAGTAGATCGAGCTGGTCTGTCATAATACAATAGAGACAGTAGATCTAGCTGGTCTGTCATAATATAATAGAGACAGTAGATCTAGCTGGTCTGTCATAATATAATAGAGAAAGTAGATCCAGCTGGTCTGTCATAAAACAATAGAGACAGTAGATCTAGCTGGTCTCTCATATTATAATAGAGACAGTAGATCCAGCTGGTCTGTCATATTATAATAGAGACAGTAGATCTAGCTGGTCTGTCATAATACAATAGAGACAGTAGATCTAGCTGGTCTGTCATAATATAATAGAGACTGTAGACCTAGCTGGTCTGTCATAATATAATAGAGACAGTAGATCTAGCTGGTCTGTCATAATATAATAGAGAGAGTAGTTCTAGCTGGAATGTCATATTATAATGGAGACAGTAGATCTAGCTGGTCTGTCATAATATAATAGAGACAGAGGCAGTAGATATAGCAGGTCTGTCATATTATAATGGAGACAGAGACAGTAGATCGAGCTGGTCTGTCATAATACAATAGAGACAGTAGATCTAGCTGGTCTGTCATAATACAATAGAGAGGGTAGATCTAGCTGGTCTGTTATAATACAATAGAGACAGTAGATCTAGCTGGTCTGTCATAATACAATAGAGACAGTAGATCTAGCTGGTCTGTCATAATATAATAGAGACAGTAGATCTAGCTTGTATGTCATATTATAATAGAGACAGTGGATCTAGCTGGTCTGTCATAATATAATAGAGACAGTAGATCTAGCTGGTCTGTCATAATATAATAGAGACAGAGACAGTAGATCTAGCTGGTCTGTCATAATGCAATAGAGACAGTAGATCTAGCTGGTCTGTCATAATACAATAGAGACAGTAGATCTAGCTGGTATGTCATATTATAATAGAGTCAGTGGATCTAGCTGGTCTGTCATAATATAATAGAGACAGTAGATCTAGCTGGTCTGTCATAATATAATAGAGACATAGACAGTAGATCTAGCTTTTCTGTCATATTATAAAGGAGACAGAGACAGTAGATCGAGCTGGTCTGTCATAATACAATAGAGACAGTAGATCTAGCTGGTCTGTCACAATATAATAGAGACAGTAGATCTAGCTGGTCTGTCATAATATAATAGAGAAAGTAGTTCCAGCTGGTCTGTCATAAAACAATAGAGACAGTAGATCTAGCTGGTCTCTCATATTATAATAGAGAGAGTATATCTAGCTGGTCTGTCATAATGGAATAGAGACAGTAGATCTAGCTACTCTGTCATAATATAATAGAGACAGCAGATCTAGCTGGTCTGTCATAATATAATAGAGACAGTAGATCTAGCTGGTCTGTCATAATATAATAGAGACAGTAGATCTAGCTGGTATGTCATATTATATTAGAGACAGCAGATCTAGCTGGTCTGTCATAATATAATAGAGACAGTAGATCTAGCTGGTCTGTCATAATATAATAGAGACAGAGACAGTAGATATAGCTGGTCTGTCATATTATAATGGAGACAGAGACAGTAGATCTAGCTAGTCTGTCATGTTATAATAGAGACAGTAGATCGAGCTGGTCTGTCATAATGCAATAGAGACAGTAGATCTAGCTGCTCTGTCATAATACAATAGAGACAGTAGATCTAGCTGGTCTGTCATAATATAATAGAGACAGTACATCTAGCTGGTCTGTCATAATACAATAGAGACAGTAGATCTAGCTGGTATGTCATATTATAATAGAGACAGCAGATCTAGCTGGTCTGTCATAATATAATAGAGACAGTAGATCTAGCTGGTCTGTCATAATATAATAGAGACAGAGACAGTAGATCTAGCTGGTCTGTCATAATACAATAGAGACAGTAGATATAGCTGGTCTGTCATAATATAATAGAGACAGAGGCAGTAGATATAGCAGGTCTGTCATATTATAATGGAGACAGAGACAGTAGATCGAGCTGGTCTGTCATAATACAATAGAGACAGTAGATCTAGCTGGTCTGTCATAATACAATAGAGAGGGTAGATCTAGCTGGTCTGTTATAATACAATAGAGACAGTAGATCTAGCTGGTCTGTCATAATACAATAGAGACAGTAGATCTAGCTGGTCTGTCATAATATAATAGAGACAGTAGATCTAGCTTGTATGTCATATTATAATAGAGACAATGGATCTAGCTGGTCTGTCATAATATAATAGAGACAGTAGATCTAGCTGGTCTGTCATAATATAATAGAGACAGAGACAGTAGATCTAGCTGGTCTGTCATAATGCAATAGAGACAGTAGATCTAGCTGGTCTGTCATAATACAATAGAGACAGTAGATCTAGCTGGTATGTCATATTATAATAGAGTCAGTGGATCTAGCTGGTCTGTCATAATATAATAGAGACAGTAGATCTAGCTGGTCTGTCATAATATAATAGAGACATAGACAGTAGATCTAGCTTTTCTGTCATATTATAAAGGAGACAGAGACAGTAGATCGAGCTGGTCTGTCATAATACAATAGAGACAGTAGATCTAGCTGGTCTGTCACAATATAATAGAGACAGTAGATCTAGCTGGTCTGTCATAATATAATAGAGAAAGTAGTTCCAGCTGGTCTGTCATAAAACAATAGAGACAGTAGATCTAGCTGGTCTCTCATATTATAATAGAGAGAGTATATCTAGCTGGTCTGTCATAATGGAATAGAGACAGTAGATCTAGCTACTCTGTCATAATATAATAGAGACAGCAGATCTAGCTGGTCTGTCATAATATAATAGAGACAGTAGATCTAGCTGGTCTGTCATAATATAATAGAGACAGTAGATCTAGCTGGTATGTCATATTATATTAGAGACAGCAGATCTAGCTGGTCTGTCATAATATAATAGAGACAGTAGATCTAGCTGGTCTGTCATAATATAATAGAGACAGAGACAGTAGATATAGCTGGTCTGTCATATTATAATGGAGACAGAGACAGTAGATCTAGCTAGTCTGTCATGTTATAATAGAGACAGTAGATCGAGCTGGTCTGTCATAATGCAATAGAGACAGTAGATCTAGCTGCTCTGTCATAATACAATAGAGACAGTAGATCTAGCTGGTCTGTCATAATATAATAGAGACAGTACATCTAGCTGGTCTGTCATAATACAATAGAGACAGTAGATCTAGCTGGTATGTCATATTATAATAGAGACAGCAGATCTAGCTGGTCTGTCATAATATAATAGAGACAGTAGATCTAGCTGGTCTGTCATAATATAATAGAGACAGAGACAGTAGATCTAGCTGGTCTGTCATAATACAATAGAGACAGTAGATATAGCTGGTCTGTCATATTATAATGGAGACAGAGACAGTAGATCTAGCTGGTCTGTCATAATATAATAGAGACAGTAGATCTAGCTGGTATGTCATATTATAATAGAGTCAGTGGATCTAGCTGGTCTGTCATAATATAATAGAGACAGTAGATCTAGCTGGTCTGTCATAATATAATAGAGACAGAGACAGTAGATCTAGCTGGTCTGTCATATTATAACGGAGACAGAGACTGTAGATCTAGCTGGTCTGTCATATTATAATAGAGACAGTAGATCGAGCTGGTCTGTCATAATACAATAGAGACAGTAGATCTAGCTGGTCTGTCATATTATAATAGAGAGAGTAGATCTAGCTGGTCTGTCATAATGCAATAGAGACAGTAGATCTAGCTGCTCTGTCATAATATAATAGAGACAGTAGATATAGCTGGTCTGTCATATTATAATAGACACAGTAGATCTAGCTGGTCTGTCATAATACAATAGAGACAGTAGATCTAGCTGGTCTGTCATAATACAATAGAGACTGTAGACCTAGCTGGTCTGTCATAATGCAATAGAGACAGTAGATCTAGCTGGAATGTCATATTATAATGGAGACAGTAGATCTAGCTGGTCTGTCATAATATAATAGAGACAGTAGAACTAGCTGGTCTGTCATAATATAATAGAGACAGAGGCAGTAGATATAGCTGGTCTGTCATATTATAATGGAGACAGAGACAGTAGATCTAGCTGGTCTGTCATAATACAATAGAGACAGTAGATCTAGCTGGTCTGTCATAATATAATAGAGAAAGTAGATCCAGCTGGTCTGTCATAAAACAATAGAGACAGTAGATCTAGCTGGTCTGGCATATTATAATAGAGACAGTAGATCTAGCTGGTCTGTCATAATATAATAGAGACAGAGACAGTAGATCTAGCTGGTCTGTCATAATGCAATAGAGACAGTAGATCTAGCTGGTCTGTCATAATACAATAGAGACAGTAGATCTAGCTGGTATGTCATATTATAATAGAGTCAGTGGATCTAGCTGGTCTGTCATAATATAATAGAGACAGTAGATCTAGCTGGTCTGTCATAATATAATAGAGACATAGACAGTCGATCTAGCTTTTCTGTCATATTATAAAGGAGACAGAGACAGTAGATCGAGCTGGTCTGTCATAATACAATAGAGACAGTAGATCTAGCTGGTCTGTCACAATATAATAGAGACAGTAGATCTAGCTGGTCTGTCATAATATAATAGAGAAAGTAGATCCAGCTGGTCTGTCATAAAACAATAGAGACAGTAGATCTAGCTGGTCTCTCATATTATAATAGAGAGAGTATATCTAGCTGGTCTGTCATAATGGAATAGAGACAGTAGATCTAGCTACTCTGTCATAATATAATAGAGACAGCAGATCTAGCTGGTCTGTCATAATATAATAGAGACAGTAGATCTAGCTGGTCTGTCATAATATAATAGAGACAGTAGATCTAGCTGGTCTGTCATAATATAATAGAGACAGAGACAGTAGATATAGCTGGTCTGTCATATTATAATGGAGACAGAGACAGTAGATCTAGCTAGTCTGTCATGTTATAATAGAGACAGTAGATCGAGCTGGTCTGTCATAATGCAATAGAGACAGTAGATCTAGCTGCTCTGTCATAATACAATAGAGACAGTAGATCTAGCTGGTCTGTCATAATATAATAGAGACAGTACATCTAGCTGGTCTGTCATAATACAATAGAGACAGTAGATCTAGCTGGTATGTCATATTATAATAGAGACAGCAGATCTAGCTGGTCTGTCATAATATATTAGAGACAGCAGATCTAGCTGGTCTGTCATAATATAATAGAGACAGTAGATCTAGCTGGTCTGTCATAATATAATAGAGACAGAGACAGTAGATATAGCTGGTCTGTCATATTATAATGGAGACAGAGACAGTAGATCTAGCTAGTCTGTCATGTTATACTAGAGACAGTAGATCGAGCTGGTCTGTCATAATGCAATAGAGACAGTAGATCTAGCTGCTCTGTCATAATACAATAGAGACAGTAGATCTAGCTGGTCTGTCATAATATAATAGAGACAGTACATCTAGCTGGTCTGTCATAATACAATAGAGACAGTAGATCTAGCTGGTATGTCATATTATAATAGAGACAGCAGATCTAGCTGGTCTGTCATAATATAATAGAGACAGTAGATCTAGCTGGTCTGTCATAATATAATAGAGACAGAGACAGTAGATCTAGCTGGTCTGTCATAATACAATAGAGACAGTAGATATAGCTGGTCTGTCATATTATAATGGAGACAGAGACAGTAGATCTAGCTGGTCTGTCATAATATAATAGAGACAGTAGATCTAGCTGGTATGTCATATTATAATAGAGTCAGTGGATCTAGCTGGTCTGTCATAATATAATAGAGACAGTAGATCTAGCTGGTCTGTCATAATATAATAGAGACAGAGACAGTAGATCTAGCTGGTCTGTGATATTATAACGGAGACAGAGACTGTAGATCTAGCTGGTCTGTCATATTATAATAGAGACAGTAGATCGAGCTGGTCTGTCATAATACAATAGAGACAGTAGATCTAGCTGGTCTGTCATATTATAATAGAGAGAGTAGATCTAGCTGGTCTGTCATAATGCAATAGAGACAGTAGATCTAGCTGCTCTGTCATAATATAATAGAGACAGTAGATATAGCTGGTCTGTCATATTATAATAGACACAGTAGATCTAGCTGGTCTGTCATAATACAATAGAGACAGTAGATCTAGCTGGTCTGTCATAATATAATAGAGACTGTAGACCTAGCTGGTCTGTCATAATGCAATAGAGACAGTAGATCTAGCTGGAATGTCATAATATAATAGAGACAGTAGAACTAGCTGGTCTGTCATAATATAATAGAGACAGAGGCAGTAGATATAGCTGGTCTGTCATATTATAATGGAGACAGAGACAGTAGATCTAGCTGGTCTGTCATAATACAATAGAGACAGTAGATCTAGCTGGTCTGGCATATTATAATAGAGAAAGTAGATCCAGCTGGTCTGTCATAATATAATAGAGAGAGTAGATCTAGCTGGTCTGTCAGAATATAATAGAGACAATAGATCTAGCTGGTCTGTCATAATATAATAGAGAAAGTAAATCCAGCTGGTCTGTCATAATATAATAGAGACAATAGATCTAGCTGGTCTGTCATAATATAATAGAGAAAGTAGATCCAGCTGGTCTGTCATAATATAATAGAGACAGTAGATCTAGCTGGTGTGTCATAATATGATAGAGACTTAGAGACATTAGATCTAGCTAGTCTGTCATATTATAATAGAGACAGTAGATCTAGCTGGTCTGTCATAATATAATAGAGACAGTAGATCTAGCTGGTCTGTTATAATATAATAGAGACAGTAGATCTAGCTGGTCTGTTATAATATAATAGAGACAGTTGAACTAGCTGGTCTGTCATAATACAATAGAGAAAGTAGATCCAGCTGGTCTGTCATAATATAATAGAGACAATAGATCTAGCTGGTCTGTCATAATATAATAGAGACAGTAGATCTAGCTGGACTGTCATAATATAATAGAGAAAGTAGATCTAGCTGGTCTGTCATAAAACAATAGAGACAGTAGATCTAGCTGGTCTGTCATATTTTAATAGAGAGAGTAGATCTAGCTGGTTTGTCATAATATAATAGAGACAGTAGATCTAGCTGGTCTGTCATAAAACAATAGAGACAGTAGATCTAGCTGGTCTGTCATAATACAATAGAGACAGTAGATCTAGCTGGTCTGGCATATTATAATAGAGAAAGTAGATCCAGCTGGTCTGTCATAATATAATAGAGAGAGTAGATCTAGCTGGTCTGTCAGAATATAATAGAGACAATAGATCTAGCTGGTCTGTCATAATATAATAGAGAAAGTAAATCCAGCTGGTCTGTCATAATATAATAGAGACAATAGATCTAGCTGGTCTGTCATAATATAATAGAGAAAGTAGATCCAGCTGGTCTGTCATAATATAATAGAGACAGTAGATCTAGCTGGTCTGTTATAATATAATAGAGACAGTAGATCTAGCTGGTCTGTTATAATATAATAGAGACAGTTGAACTAGCTGGTCTGTCATAATACAATAGAGAAAGTAGATCCAGCTGGTCTGTCATAATATAATAGAGACAATAGATCTAGCTGGTCTGTCATAATATAATAGAGACAGTAGATCTAGCTGGACTGTCATAATATAATAGAGAAAGTAGATCTAGCTGGTCTGTCATAAAACAATAGAGACAGTAGATCTAGCTGGTCTGTCATATTTTAATAGAGAGAGTAGATCTAGCTGGTTTGTCATAATATAATAGAGACAGTAGATCTAGCTGGTCTGTCATAAAACAATAGAGACAGTAGATCTAGCTGGTCTGTCATATTATAATAGAGAGAGTAGATCTAGCTGGTCTGTCATAATACAACAGAGACAGTAGATATAGCTGGTCTGTCATAATACAACAGAGACAGTAGATCTAGCTGGTCTGTCATATTATACTAGAGACAGTAGATCGAGCTGGTCTGTCATAATACAATAGAGACAATAGATCTAGCTGGTCTTTCATAATATAATAGAGACAGTAGATCTAGCTGGACTGTCATAATATAATAGAGAAAGTAGATCCAGCTGGTCTGTCATAATATAATAGAGACAGTAGATCTAGCTGGTCTGTCATAATATAATAGAGACTGTAGACCTAGCTGGTCTGTCATAATGCAATAGAGACAGTAGATCTAGCTGGAATGTCATAATATAATAGAGACAGTAGAACTAGCTGGTCTGTCATAATATAATAGAGACAGAGGCAGTAGATATAGCTGGTCTGTCATATTATAATTGAGACAGAGACAGTAGATCTAGCTGGTCTGTCATAATACAATAGAGACAGTAGATCTAGCTGGTCTGGCATATTATAATAGAGAAAGTAGATCCAGCTGGTCTGTCATAATATAATAGAGAGAGTAGATCTAGCTGGTCTGTCAGAATATAATAGAGACAATAGATCTAGCTGGTCTGTCATAATATAATAGAGAAAGTAAATCCAGCTGGTCTGTCATAATATAATAGAGACAATAGATCTAGCTGGTCTGTCATAATATAATAGAGAAAGTAGATCCAGCTGGTCTGTCATAATATAATAGAGACAGTAGATCTAGCTGGTGTGTCATAATATGATAGAGACTTAGAGACATTAGATCTAGCTAGTCTGTCATATTATAATAGAGACAGTAGATCTAGCTGGTCTGTCATAATATAATAGAGACAGTAGATCTAGCTGGTCTGTTATAATATAATAGAGACAGTAGATCTAGCTGGTCTGTTATAATATAATAGAGACAGTTGAACTAGCTGGTCTGTCATAATACAATAGAGAAAGTAGATCCAGCTGGTCTGTCATAATATAATAGAGACAATAGATCTAGCTGGTCTGTCATAATATAATAGAGACAGTAGATCTAGCTGGACTGTCATAATATAATAGAGAAAGTAGATCTAGCTGGTCTGTCATAAAACAATAGAGACAGTAGATCTAGCTGGTCTGTCATATTTTAATAGAGAGAGTAGATCTAGCTGGTTTGTCATAATATAATAGAGACAGTAGATCTAGCTGGTCTGTCATAAAACAATAGAGACAGTAGATCTAGCTGGTCTGTCATAATACAATAGAGACAGTAGATCTAGCTGGTCTGGCATATTATAATAGAGAAAGTAGATCCAGCTGGTCTGTCATAATATAATAGAGAGAGTAGATCTAGCTGGTCTGTCAGAATATAATAGAGACAATAGATCTAGCTGGTCTGTCATAATATAATAGAGAAAGTAAATCCAGCTGGTCTGTCATAATATAATAGAGACAATAGATCTAGCTGGTCTGTCATAATATAATAGAGAAAGTAGATCCAGCTGGTCTGTCATAATATAATAGAGACAGTAGATCTAGCTGGTGTGTCATAATATGATAGAGACTTAGAGACATTAGATCTAGCTAGTCTGTCATATTATAATAGAGACAGTAGATCTAGCTGGTCTGTCATAATATAATAGAGACAGTAGATCTAGCTGGTCTGTTATAATATAATAGAGACAGTAGATCTAGCTGGTCTGTTATAATATAATAGAGACAGTTGAACTAGCTGGTCTGTCATAATACAATAGAGAAAGTAGATCCAGCTGGTCTGTCATAATATAATAGAGACAATAGATCTAGCTGGTCTGTCATAATATAATAGAGACAGTAGATCTAGCTGGACTGTCATAATATAATAGAGAAAGTAGATCTAGCTGGTCTGTCATAAAACAATAGAGACAGTAGATCTAGCTGGTCTGTCATATTTTAATAGAGAGAGTAGATCTAGCTGGTTTGTCATAATATAATAGAGACAGTAGATCTAGCTGGTCTGTCATAAAACAATAGAGACAGTAGATCTAGCTGGTCTGTCATATTATAATAGAGAGAGTAGATCTAGCTGGTCTGTCATAATACAACAGAGACAGTAGATATAGCTGGTCTGTCATAATACAACAGAGACAGTAGATCTAGCTGGTCTGTCATATTATACTAGAGACAGTAGATCGAGCTGGTCTGTCATAATACAATAGAGACAATAGATCTAGCTGGTCTGTCATAATATAATAGAGACAGTAGATCTAGCTGGACTGTCATAATATAATAGAGAAAGTAGATCCAGCTGGTCTGTCATAATATAATAGAGACAGTAGATCTAGCTGGTCTGTCATAATATAATAGAGACAGTAGATCTAGCTGGTATGTCATATTATATTAGAGACAGCAGATCTAGCTGGTCTGTCATAATATAATAGAGACAGTAGATCTAGCTGGTCTGTCATAATATAATAGAGACAGAGACAGTAGATATAGCTGGTCTGTCATATTATAATGGAGACAGAGACAGTAGATCTAGCTAGTCTGTCATGTTATAATAGAGACAGTAGATCGAGCTGGTCTGTCATAATGCAATAGAGACAGTAGATCTAGCTGCTCTGTCATAATACAATAGAGAGGGTAGATTTAGCTGGTCTGTCATAATATAATAGAGACAGTAGATCTAGCTGGTCTGTCATAATATAATAGAGAGAGTAGATCTAGCTGGAATGTCACATTATAATGGAGACAGTAGATCTAGCTGGTCTGTCATAATATAATAGAGACAGTAGATCATGCTGGTCTGTCATAATACAATAGAGACAGTAGATCTAGCTGGTCTGTCATAATACAATAGAGAGGGTAGATCTAGCTGGTCTGTCATAATATAATAGAGACAGTAGATATAGCTGGTCTGTCATATTATAATAGAGACAGTAGATCATGCTGGTCTGTCATAATACAATAGAGACAGTAGATCTAGCTGGTCTGTCATAATATAATAGAGAAAGTAGATCTAGCTTGTATGTCATATTATAATAGAGACAGTGGATCTAGCTGGTCTGTCATAATATAATAGAGACGGTAGATCTAGCTGGTCTGTCATAATATAATAGAGACAGAGACAGTAGATCTAGCTGGTCTGTCATATTATAACGGAGACAGAGACAGTAGATCTAGCTGGTCTGTCATAATGCAATAGAGACAGTAGATCTAGCTGGTCTGTCATAATACAATAGAGACAGTAGAAATAGCTGGTCTGTCAAATTATAATGGAGACAGAGACAGTAGATCTAGCTGGTCTGTCATAATATAATAAAGACAGTAGATCTAGCTGGTCTGTCATATAACGGAGACAGAGACAGTAGATCTAGCTGGTCTGTCATATTATAATAGAGACAGTAGATCGAGCTGGTCTGTCATAATACAATAGAGACAGTAGATCTAGCTGGTCTGTCATAATATAATAGAGACAGTAGATCTAGCTGGTCTGTCATAATATAATAGAGAAAGTAGATCCAGCTGGTCTGTCATAAAACAATAGAGACAGTAGATCTAGCTGGTCTGTCATATTATAACAGAGAGAGTAGATCTAGCTGGTCTGTCATAATGGAATAGAGACAGTAGATCTAGCTACTCTGTCATAATATAATAGAGACAGCAGGTCTAGCTGGTCTGTCATAATATAATAGAGACAGATCTAGCTGGTCGGTCATAATATAATAGAGACAGTATATCTAGCTGGTATGTCATATTATAATAGAGACAGCAGATCTAGCTGGTCTGTCATAATATAATAGAGACAGTAGATCTATCTGGTCTGTCATAATATAATAGAGACAGAGACAGTAGATATAGCTGGTCTGTCATATTATAAAGGAGACAGAGACAGTAGATCCAGCTAGTCTGTCATATTATAATAGAGACAGTAGATCGAGCTGGTCTGTCATAATGCAATAGAGACAGTAGATCTAGCTGCTCTGTCATAATATAATAGAGACAGCAGATCTAGCTGGTCTGTGATAATATAATAGAGACAGTAGATCTAGCTGGTCTGTCATAATACAATAGAGACAGAGACATTAGATCTAGCTGGTCTGTGATAATATAATAGAGACAGTAGATCTAGCTGGTCTGTCATAATATAATAGAGACAGAGACATTAGATCTAGCTGGTCTGTCATATTATAATGGAGACAGAGACAGTTGATCTAGCTAGTCTGTCATATTATAATAGAGACAGTAGATCGAGCTGGTCTGTCATAATGCAATAGAGGCAGTAGATCTAGCTGCTCTGTCATAATATCATAGAGACAGTAGATCTAGCTGGTCTGTCATAATACAATAGAGACAGTAGATATAGCTGGTCTGTCATATTATAATGGAGACAGAGACAGTAGATCTAGCTGGTCTGTCTTAATATAATAGAGAAAGTAAATCCAGCTGGTCTGTCATAATATAATAGAGACAATAGATCTAGCTGGTCTGTCATAATATAATAGAGAAAGTAGATCCAGCTGGTCTGTCATAATATAATAGAGACAGCATATCTAGCTGGTCTGTCATAATATGATAGAGACTTAGAGACATTAGATCTAGCTAGTCTGTCATATTATAATAGAGACAGTAGATCCAGCTGGTATGTCATATTATAATAGAGTCAGTGGATCTAGCTGGTCTGTCATAATATAATAGAGACAGTAGATCTAGCTGGTCTGTCATAATATAATAGAGACAGAGACAGTAGATCTAGCTGGTCTGTCATATTATAACGGAGACAGAGACTGTAGATCTAGCTGGTCTGTCATATTATAATAGAGACAGTAGATCGAGCTGGTTTGTCATAATGCAATAGAGACAGTAGATCTAGCTGCTCTGTCATAATATAATAGAGACAGTAGATATAGCTGGTCTGTCATATTATAATAGACACAGTAGATCTAGCTGGTCTGTCATAATACAATAGAGACAGTAGATCTAGCTGGTCTGTCATAATATAATAGAGACTGTAGACCTAGCTGGTCTGTCATAATATAATAGAGACATTAGATCTTGCTGGAATGTCATATTATAATGGAGACAGTAGATCTAGCTGGTCTGTCATAATATAATAGAGACAGTAGAACTAGCTGGTCTGTCATAATATAATAGAGACAGAGGCAGTAGATATAGCTGGTCTGTCATATTATAATGGAGACAGAGACAGTAGATCGAGCTGGTCTGTCATAATACAATAGAGACAGTAGATCTAGCTGGTCTGTCATAATATAATAGAGAAAGTAGATCCAGCTGGTCTGTCATAAAACAATAGAGACAGTAGATCTAGCTGGTCTGGCATATTATAATAGAGATAGTAGATCTAGCTGGTCTGTCATAATACAATAGAGACAGTAGATCTAGCTGGTCTGTCATAATATAATAAAGAAAGTAGATCCAGCTGGTCTGTCAGAATATAATAGAGACAATAGATCTAGCTGGTCTGTCATAATATAATAGAGAAAGTAAATCCAGCTGGTCTGTCATAATATAATAGAGACAATAGATCTAGCTGGTCTGTCATAATATAATAGAGAAAGTAGATCCAGCTGGTCTGTCATAATATAATAGAGACAGCATATCTAGCTGGTCTGTCATAATATGATAGAGACTTAGAGACATTAGATCTAGCTAGTCTGTCATATTATAATAGAGACAGTAGATCTAGCTGGTCTGTCATAATATAATAGAGACAGTAGATCTAGCTGGTCTGTTATAATACAATAGAGAAAGTAGATCCAGCTGGTCTGTCATAAAACAATAGAGACAGTAGATCTAGCTGGACTGTCATAATATAATAGAGAAAGTAGATCTAGCTGGTCTGTCATAAAACAATAGAGACAGTAGATCTAGCTGGTCTGTCATATTTTAATAGAGAGAGTAGATCTAGCTGGTCTGTCATAATATAATAGAGACAGTAGATCTAGCTGGTTTGTCATAATATAATAGAGACAGTAGATCTAGCTGGTCTGTCATAAAACAATAGAGACAGTAGATCTAGCTGGTCTGTCATATTATAATAGAGAGAGTAGATCTAGCTGGTCTGTCATAATACAACAGAGACAGTAGATCTAGCTGGTCTGTCATATTATAATAGAGACAGTAGATCGAGCTGGTCTGTCATAATACAATAGAGACAATAGATCTAGCTGGTCTGTCATAATATAATAGAGACAGTAGATCTAGCTGGACTGTCATAATATAATAGAGATAGTAGATCTAGCTGGTCTGTCATAATACAATAGAGACAGTAGATCTAGCTGGTCTGTCATAATATAATAGAGACAGTAGATCTAGCTGGTCTGTCATAATATAATAGAGAAAGTAGATCCAGCTGGTCTGTCATAAAACAATAGAGACAGTAGATCTAGCTGGTCTGTCATAATATAATAGAGACTGTAGACCTAGCTGGTCTGTCATAATATAATAGAGACAGTAGATCTAGCTGGTCTGTCATAATATAATAGAGAGAGTAGTTCTAGCTGGAATGTCATATTATAATGGAGACAGTAGATATAGCAGGTCTGTCATATTATAATGGAGACAGAGACAGTAGATCAAGCTGGTCTGTCATAATACAATAGAGACAGTAGATCTAGCTGGTCTGTCATAATACAATAGAGAGGGTAGATCTAGCTGGTCTGTTATAATACAATAGAGACAGTAGATCTAGCTGGTCTGTCATAATACAATAGAGACAGTAGATCTAGCTGGTCTGTCGTAATATAATAGAGACAGTAGATCTAGCTTGTATGTCATATTATAATAGAGACAGTGGATCTAGCTGGTCTGTCATAATATAATAGAGACAGTAGATCTAGCTGGTCTGTCATAATATAATAGAGACAGAGACAGTAGATCTAGCTGGTCTGTCATAATGCAATAGAGACAGTAGATCTAGCTGGTCTGTCATAATACAATAGAGACAGTAGATCTAGCTGGTCTGGCATATTATAATAGAGATAGTAGATCTAGCTGGTCTGTCATAATACAATAGAGACAGTAGATCTAGCTGGTCTGTCATAATATAATAAAGAAAGTAGATCCAGCTGGTCTGTCAGAATATAATAGAGACAATAGATCTAGCTGGTCTGTCATAATATAATAGAGAAAGTAAATCCAGCTGGTCTGTCATAATATAATAGAGACAATAGATCTAGCTGGTCTGTCATAATATAATAGAGAAAGTAGATCCAGCTGGTCTGTCATAATATAATAGAGACAGCATATCTAGCTGGTCTGTCATAATATGATAGAGACTTAGAGACATTAGATCTAGCTAGTCTGTCATATTATAATAGAGACAGTAGATCTAGCTGGTCTGTCATAATATAATAGAGACAGTAGATCTAGCTGGTCTGTTATAATACAATAGAGAAAGTAGATCCAGCTGGTCTGTCATAAAACAATAGAGACAGTAGATCTAGCTGGACTGTCATAATATAATAGAGAAAGTAGATCTAGCTGGTCTGTCATAAAACAATAGAGACAGTAGATCTAGCTGGTCTGTCATATTTTAATAGAGAGAGTAGATCTAGCTGGTCTGTCATAATATAATAGAGACAGTAGATCTAGCTGGTTTGTCATAATATAATAGAGACAGTAGATCTAGCTGGTCTGTCATAAAACAATAGAGACAGTAGATCTAGCTGGTCTGTCATATTATAATAGAGAGAGTAGATCTAGCTGGTCTGTCATAATACAACAGAGACAGTAGATCTAGCTGGTCTGTCATATTATAATAGAGACAGTAGATCGAGCTGGTCTGTCATAATACAATAGAGACAATAGATCTAGCTGGTCTGTCATAATATAATAGAGACAGTAGATCTAGCTGGACTGTCATAATATAATAGAGATAGTAGATCTAGCTGGTCTGTCATAATACAATAGAGACAGTAGATCTAGCTGGTCTGTCATAATATAATAGAGACAGTAGATCTAGCTGGTCTGTCATAATATAATAGAGAAAGTAGATCCAGCTGGTCTGTCATAAAACAATAGAGACAGTAGATCTAGCTGGTCTGTCATAATATAATAGAGACTGTAGACCTAGCTGGTCTGTCATAATATAATAGAGACAGTAGATCTAGCTGGTCTGTCATAATATAATAGAGAGAGTAGTTCTAGCTGGAATGTCATATTATAATGGAGACAGTAGATATAGCAGGTCTGTCATATTATAATGGAGACAGAGACAGTAGATCAAGCTGGTCTGTCATAATACAATAGAGACAGTAGATCTAGCTGGTCTGTCATAATACAATAGAGAGGGTAGATCTAGCTGGTCTGTTATAATACAATAGAGACAGTAGATCTAGCTGGTCTGTCATAATACAATAGAGACAGTAGATCTAGCTGGTCTGTCGTAATATAATAGAGACAGTAGATCTAGCTTGTATGTCATATTATAATAGAGACAGTGGATCTAGCTGGTCTGTCATAATATAATAGAGACAGTAGATCTAGCTGGTCTGTCATAATATAATAGAGACAGAGACAGTAGATCTAGCTGGTCTGTCATAATGCAATAGAGACAGTAGATCTAGCTGGTCTGTCATAATACAATAGAGACAGTAGATATAGCTGGTCTGTCAAATTATAATGGAGACAGAGACAGTAGATCTAGCTGGTCTGTCATAATATAATAGAGACAGTAGATCTAGCTGGTATGTCATATTATAATAGAGTCAGTGGATCTAGCTGGTCTGTCATAATATAATAGAGACAGTAGATCTAGCTGGTCTGTCATAATATAATAGAGACATGGACAGTAGATCTAGCTTTTCTGTCATATTATAACGGAGACAGAGACAGTAGATCGAGCTGGTCTGTCATAATACAATAGAGACAGTAGATCTAGCTGGTCTGTCATAATATAATAGAGACAGTAGATCTAGCTGGTCTGTCATAATATAATAGAGAAAGTAGATCCAGCTGGTCTGTCATAAAACAATAGAGACAGTAGATCTAGCTGGTCTCTCATATTATAATAGAGACAGTAGATCCAGCTGGTCTGTCATATTATAATAGAGACAGTAGATCTAGCTGGTCTGTCATAATACAATAGAGACAGTAGATCTAGCTGGTCTGTCATAATATAATAGAGACTGTAGACCTAGCTGGTCTGTCATAATATAATAGAGACAGTAGATCTAGCTGGTCTGTCATAATATAATAGAGAGAGTAGTTCTAGCTGGAATGTCATATTATAATGGAGACAGTAGATCTAGCTGGTCTGTCATAATATAATAGAGACAGAGGCAGTAGATATAGCAGGTCTGTCATATTATAATGGAGACAGAGACAGTAGATCGAGCTGGTCTGTCATAATACAATAGAGACAGTAGATCTAGCTGGTCTGTCATAATACAATAGAGAGGGTAGATCTAGCTGGTCTGTTATAATACAATAGAGACAGTAGATCTAGCTGGTCTGTCATAATACAATAGAGACAGTAGATCTAGCTGGTCTGTCATAATATAATAGAGACAGTAGATCTAGCTTGTATGTCATATTATAACAGAGACAGTGGATCTAGCTGGTCTGTCATAATATAATAGAGACAGTAGATCTAGCTGGTCTGTCATAATATAATAGAGACAGAGACAGTAGATCTAGCTGGTCTGTCATAATGCAATAGAGACAGTAGATCTAGCTGGTCTGTCATAATACAATAGAGACAGTAGATCTAGCTGGTATGTCATATTATAATAGAGTCAGTGGATCTAGCTGGTCTGTCATAATATAATAGAGACAGTAGATCTAGCTGGTCTGTCATAATATAATAGAGACATAGACAGTAGATCTAGCTTTTCTGTCATATTATAAAGGAGACAGAGACAGTAGATCGAGCTGGTCTGTCATAATACAATAGAGACAGTAGATCTAGCTGGTCTGTCACAATATAATAGAGACAGTAGATCTAGCTGGTCTGTCATAATATAATAGAGAAAGTAGTTCCAGCTGGTCTGTCATAAAACAATAGAGACAGTAGATCTAGCTGGTCTCTCATATTATAATAGAGAGAGTATATCTAGCTGGTCTGTCATAATGGAATAGAGACAGTAGATCTAGCTACTCTGTCATAATATAATAGAGACAGCAGATCTAGCTGGTCTGTCATAATATAATAGAGACAGTAGATCTAGCTGGTCTGTCATAATATAATAGAGACAGTAGATCTAGCTGGTATGTCATATTATATTAGAGACAGCAGATCTAGCTGGTCTGTCATAATATAATAGAGACAGTAGATCTAGCTGGTCTGTCATAATATAATAGAGACAGAGACAGTAGATATAGCTGGTCTGTCATATTATAATGGAGACAGAGACAGTAGATCTAGCTAGTCTGTCATGTTATAATAGAGACAGTAGATCGAGCTGGTCTGTCATAATGCAATAGAGACAGTAGATCTAGCTGCTCTGTCATAATACAATAGAGACAGTAGATCTAGCTGGTCTGTCATAATATAATAGAGACAGTACATCTAGCTGGTCTGTCATAATACAATAGAGACAGTAGATCTAGCTGGTATGTCATATTATAATAGAGACAGCAGATCTAGCTGGTCTGTCATAATATAATAGAGACAGTAGATCTAGCTGGTCTGTCATAATATAATAGAGACAGAGACAGTAGATCTAGCTGGTCTGTCATAATACAATAGAGACAGTAGATATAGCTGGTCTGTCATAATATAATAGAGACAGAGGCAGTAGATATAGCAGGTCTGTCATATTATAATGGAGACAGAGACAGTAGATCGAGCTGGTCTGTCATAATACAATAGAGACAGTAGATCTAGCTGGTCTGTCATAATACAATAGAGAGGGTAGATCTAGCTGGTCTGTTATAATACAATAGAGACAGTAGATCTAGCTGGTCTGTCATAATACAATAGAGACAGTAGATCTAGCTGGTCTGTCATAATATAATAGAGACAGTAGATCTAGCTTGTATGTCATATTATAATAGAGACAATGGATCTAGCTGGTCTGTCATAATATAATAGAGACAGTAGATCTAGCTGGTCTGTCATAATATAATAGAGACAGAGACAGTAGATCTAGCTGGTCTGTCATAATGCAATAGAGACAGTAGATCTAGCTGGTCTGTCATAATACAATAGAGACAGTAGATCTAGCTGGTATGTCATATTATAATAGAGTCAGTGGATCTAGCTGGTCTGTCATAATATAATAGAGACAGTAGATCTAGCTGGTCTGTCATAATATAATAGAGACATAGACAGTAGATCTAGCTTTTCTGTCATATTATAAAGGAGACAGAGACAGTAGATCGAGCTGGTCTGTCATAATACAATAGAGACAGTAGATCTAGCTGGTCTGTCACAATATAATAGAGACAGTAGATCTAGCTGGTCTGTCATAATATAATAGAGAAAGTAGTTCCAGCTGGTCTGTCATAAAACAATAGAGACAGTAGATCTAGCTGGTCTCTCATATTATAATAGAGAGAGTATATCTAGCTGGTCTGTCATAATGGAATAGAGACAGTAGATCTAGCTACTCTGTCATAATATAATAGAGACAGCAGATCTAGCTGGTCTGTCATAATATAATAGAGACAGTAGATCTAGCTGGTCTGTCATAATATAATAGAGACAGTAGATCTAGCTGGTATGTCATATTATATTAGAGACAGCAGATCTAGCTGGTCTGTCATAATATAATAGAGACAGTAGATCTAGCTGGTCTGTCATAATATAATAGAGACAGAGACAGTAGATATAGCTGGTCTGTCATATTATAATGGAGACAGAGACAGTAGATCTAGCTAGTCTGTCATGTTATAATAGAGACAGTAGATCGAGCTGGTCTGTCATAATGCAATAGAGACAGTAGATCTAGCTGCTCTGTCATAATACAATAGAGACAGTAGATCTAGCTGGTCTGTCATAATATAATAGAGACAGTACATCTAGCTGGTCTGTCATAATACAATAGAGACAGTAGATCTAGCTGGTATGTCATATTATAATAGAGACAGCAGATCTAGCTGGTCTGTCATAATATAATAGAGACAGTAGATCTAGCTGGTCTGTCATAATATAATAGAGACAGAGACAGTAGATCTAGCTGGTCTGTCATAATACAATAGAGACAGTAGATATAGCTGGTCTGTCATATTATAATGGAGACAGAGACAGTAGATCTAGCTGGTCTGTCATAATATAATAGAGACAGTAGATCTAGCTGGTATGTCATATTATAATAGAGTCAGTGGATCTAGCTGGTCTGTCATAATATAATAGAGACAGTAGATCTAGCTGGTCTGTCATAATATAATAGAGACAGAGACAGTAGATCTAGCTGGTCTGTCATATTATAACGGAGACAGAGACTGTAGATCTAGCTGGTCTGTCATATTATAATAGAGACAGTAGATCGAGCTGGTCTGTCATAATACAATAGAGACAGTAGATCTAGCTGGTCTGTCATATTATAATAGAGAGAGTAGATCTAGCTGGTCTGTCATAATGCAATAGAGACAGTAGATCTAGCTGCTCTGTCATAATATAATAGAGACAGTAGATATAGCTGGTCTGTCATATTATAATAGACACAGTAGATCTAGCTGGTCTGTCATAATACAATAGAGACAGTAGATCTAGCTGGTCTGTCATAATACAATAGAGACTGTAGACCTAGCTGGTCTGTCATAATGCAATAGAGACAGTAGATCTAGCTGGAATGTCATATTATAATGGAGACAGTAGATCTAGCTGGTCTGTCATAATATAATAGAGACAGTAGAACTAGCTGGTCTGTCATAATATAATAGAGACAGAGGCAGTAGATATAGCTGGTCTGTCATATTATAATGGAGACAGAGACAGTAGATCTAGCTGGTCTGTCATAATACAATAGAGACAGTAGATCTAGCTGGTCTGTCATAATATAATAGAGAAAGTAGATCCAGCTGGTCTGTCATAAAACAATAGAGACAGTAGATCTAGCTGGTCTGGCATATTATAATAGAGACAGTAGATCTAGCTGGTCTGTCATAATATAATAGAGACAGAGACAGTAGATCTAGCTGGTCTGTCATAATGCAATAGAGACAGTAGATCTAGCTGGTCTGTCATAATACAATAGAGACAGTAGATCTAGCTGGTATGTCATATTATAATAGAGTCAGTGGATCTAGCTGGTCTGTCATAATATAATAGAGACAGTAGATCTAGCTGGTCTGTCATAATATAATAGAGACATAGACAGTCGATCTAGCTTTTCTGTCATATTATAAAGGAGACAGAGACAGTAGATCGAGCTGGTCTGTCATAATACAATAGAGACAGTAGATCTAGCTGGTCTGTCACAATATAATAGAGACAGTAGATCTAGCTGGTCTGTCATAATATAATAGAGAAAGTAGATCCAGCTGGTCTGTCATAAAACAATAGAGACAGTAGATCTAGCTGGTCTCTCATATTATAATAGAGAGAGTATATCTAGCTGGTCTGTCATAATGGAATAGAGACAGTAGATCTAGCTACTCTGTCATAATATAATAGAGACAGCAGATCTAGCTGGTCTGTCATAATATAATAGAGACAGTAGATCTAGCTGGTCTGTCATAATATAATAGAGACAGTAGATCTAGCTGGTCTGTCATAATATAATAGAGACAGAGACAGTAGATATAGCTGGTCTGTCATATTATAATGGAGACAGAGACAGTAGATCTAGCTAGTCTGTCATGTTATAATAGAGACAGTAGATCGAGCTGGTCTGTCATAATGCAATAGAGACAGTAGATCTAGCTGCTCTGTCATAATACAATAGAGACAGTAGATCTAGCTGGTCTGTCATAATATAATAGAGACAGTACATCTAGCTGGTCTGTCATAATACAATAGAGACAGTAGATCTAGCTGGTATGTCATATTATAATAGAGACAGCAGATCTAGCTGGTCTGTCATAATATATTAGAGACAGCAGATCTAGCTGGTCTGTCATAATATAATAGAGACAGTAGATCTAGCTGGTCTGTCATAATATAATAGAGACAGAGACAGTAGATATAGCTGGTCTGTCATATTATAATGGAGACAGAGACAGTAGATCTAGCTAGTCTGTCATGTTATAATAGAGACAGTAGATCGAGCTGGTCTGTCATAATGCAATAGAGACAGTAGATCTAGCTGCTCTGTCATAATACAATAGAGACAGTAGATCTAGCTGGTCTGTCATAATATAATAGAGACAGTACATCTAGCTGGTCTGTCATAATACAATAGAGACAGTAGATCTAGCTGGTATGTCATATTATAATAGAGACAGCAGATCTAGCTGGTCTGTCATAATATAATAGAGACAGTAGATCTAGCTGGTCTGTCATAATATAATAGAGACAGAGACAGTAGATCTAGCTGGTCTGTCATAATACAATAGAGACAGTAGATATAGCTGGTCTGTCATATTATAATGGAGACAGAGACAGTAGATCTAGCTGGTCTGTCATAATATAATAGAGACAGTAGATCTAGCTGGTATGTCATATTATAATAGAGTCAGTGGATCTAGCTGGTCTGTCATAATATAATAGAGACAGTAGATCTAGCTGGTCTGTCATAATATAATAGAGACAGAGACAGTAGATCTAGCTGGTCTGTCATATTATAACGGAGACAGAGACTGTAGATCTAGCTGGTCTGTCATATTATAATAGAGACAGTAGATCGAGCTGGTCTGTCATAATACAATAGAGACAGTAGATCTAGCTGGTCTGTCATATTATAATAGAGAGAGTAGATCTAGCTGGTCTGTCATAATGCAATAGAGACAGTAGATCTAGCTGCTCTGTCATAATATAATAGAGACAGTAGATATAGCTGGTCTGTCATATTATAATAGACACAGTAGATCTAGCTGGTCTGTCATAATACAATAGAGACAGTAGATCTAGCTGGTCTGTCATAATATAATAGAGACTGTAGACCTAGCTGGTCTGTCATAATGCAATAGAGACAGTAGATCTAGCTGGAATGTCATAATATAATAGAGACAGTAGAACTAGCTGGTCTGTCATAATATAATAGAGACAGAGGCAGTAGATATAGCTGGTCTGTCATATTATAATGGAGACAGAGACAGTAGATCTAGCTGGTCTGTCATAATACAATAGAGACAGTAGATCTAGCTGGTCTGGCATATTATAATAGAGAAAGTAGATCCAGCTGGTCTGTCATAATATAATAGAGAGAGTAGATCTAGCTGGTCTGTCAGAATATAATAGAGACAATAGATCTAGCTGGTCTGTCATAATATAATAGAGAAAGTAAATCCAGCTGGTCTGTCATAATATAATAGAGACAATAGATCTAGCTGGTCTGTCATAATATAATAGAGAAAGTAGATCCAGCTGGTCTGTCATAATATAATAGAGACAGTAGATCTAGCTGGTGTGTCATAATATGATAGAGACTTAGAGACATTAGATCTAGCTAGTCTGTCATATTATAATAGAGACAGTAGATCTAGCTGGTCTGTCATAATATAATAGAGACAGTAGATCTAGCTGGTCTGTTATAATATAATAGAGACAGTAGATCTAGCTGGTCTGTTATAATATAATAGAGACAGTTGAACTAGCTGGTCTGTCATAATACAATAGAGAAAGTAGATCCAGCTGGTCTGTCATAATATAATAGAGACAATAGATCTAGCTGGTCTGTCATAATATAATAGAGACAGTAGATCTAGCTGGACTGTCATAATATAATAGAGAAAGTAGATCTAGCTGGTCTGTCATAAAACAATAGAGACAGTAGATCTAGCTGGTCTGTCATATTTTAATAGAGAGAGTAGATCTAGCTGGTTTGTCATAATATAATAGAGACAGTAGATCTAGCTGGTCTGTCATAAAACAATAGAGACAGTAGATCTAGCTGGTCTGTCATAATACAATAGAGACAGTAGATCTAGCTGGTCTGGCATATTATAATAGAGAAAGTAGATCCAGCTGGTCTGTCATAATATAATAGAGAGAGTAGATCTAGCTGGTCTGTCAGAATATAATAGAGACAATAGATCTAGCTGGTCTGTCATAATATAATAGAGAAAGTAAATCCAGCTGGTCTGTCATAATATAATAGAGACAATAGATCTAGCTGGTCTGTCATAATATAATAGAGAAAGTAGATCCAGCTGGTCTGTCATAATATAATAGAGACAGTAGATCTAGCTGGTCTGTTATAATATAATAGAGACAGTAGATCTAGCTGGTCTGTTATAATATAATAGAGACAGTTGAACTAGCTGGTCTGTCATAATACAATAGAGAAAGTAGATCCAGCTGGTCTGTCATAATATAATAGAGACAATAGATCTAGCTGGTCTGTCATAATATAATAGAGACAGTAGATCTAGCTGGACTGTCATAATATAATAGAGAAAGTAGATCTAGCTGGTCTGTCATAAAACAATAGAGACAGTAGATCTAGCTGGTCTGTCATATTTTAATAGAGAGAGTAGATCTAGCTGGTTTGTCATAATATAATAGAGACAGTAGATCTAGCTGGTCTGTCATAAAACAATAGAGACAGTAGATCTAGCTGGTCTGTCATATTATAATAGAGAGAGTAGATCTAGCTGGTCTGTCATAATACAACAGAGACAGTAGATATAGCTGGTCTGTCATAATACAACAGAGACAGTAGATCTAGCTGGTCTGTCATATTATACTAGAGACAGTAGATCGAGCTGGTCTGTCATAATACAATAGAGACAATAGATCTAGCTGGTCTGTCATAATATAATAGAGACAGTAGATCTAGCTGGACTGTCATAATATAATAGAGAAAGTAGATCCAGCTGGTCTGTCATAATATAATAGAGACAGTAGATCTAGCTGGTCTGTCATAATATAATAGAGACTGTAGACCTAGCTGGTCTGTCATAATGCAATAGAGACAGTAGATCTAGCTGGAATGTCATAATATAATAGAGACAGTAGAACTAGCTGGTCTGTCATAATATAATAGAGACAGAGGCAGTAGATATAGCTGGTCTGTCATATTATAATTGAGACAGAGACAGTAGATCTAGCTGGTCTGTCATAATACAATAGAGACAGTAGATCTAGCTGGTCTGGCATATTATAATAGAGAAAGTAGATCCAGCTGGTCTGTCATAATATAATAGAGAGAGTAGATCTAGCTGGTCTGTCAGAATATAATAGAGACAATAGATCTAGCTGGTCTGTCATAATATAATAGAGAAAGTAAATCCAGCTGGTCTGTCATAATATAATAGAGACAATAGATCTAGCTGGTCTGTCATAATATAATAGAGAAAGTAGATCCAGCTGGTCTGTCATAATATAATAGAGACAGTAGATCTAGCTGGTGTGTCATAATATGATAGAGACTTAGAGACATTAGATCTAGCTAGTCTGTCATATTATAATAGAGACAGTAGATCTAGCTGGTCTGTCATAATATAATAGAGACAGTAGATCTAGCTGGTCTGTTATAATATAATAGAGACAGTAGATCTAGCTGGTCTGTTATAATATAATAGAGACAGTTGAACTAGCTGGTCTGTCATAATACAATAGAGAAAGTAGATCCAGCTGGTCTGTCATAATATAATAGAGACAATAGATCTAGCTGGTCTGTCATAATATAATAGAGACAGTAGATCTAGCTGGACTGTCATAATATAATAGAGAAAGTAGATCTAGCTGGTCTGTCATAAAACAATAGAGACAGTAGATCTAGCTGGTCTGTCATATTTTAATAGAGAGAGTAGATCTAGCTGGTTTGTCATAATATAATAGAGACAGTAGATCTAGCTGGTCTGTCATAAAACAATAGAGACAGTAGATCTAGCTGGTCTGTCATAATACAATAGAGACAGTAGATCTAGCTGGTCTGGCATATTATAATAGAGAAAGTAGATCCAGCTGGTCTGTCATAATATAATAGAGAGAGTAGATCTAGCTGGTCTGTCAGAATATAATAGAGACAATAGATCTAGCTGGTCTGTCATAATATAATAGAGAAAGTAAATCCAGCTGGTCTGTCATAATATAATAGAGACAATAGATCTAGCTGGTCTGTCATAATATAATAGAGAAAGTAGATCCAGCTGGTCTGTCATAATATAATAGAGACAGTAGATCTAGCTGGTGTGTCATAATATGATAGAGACTTAGAGACATTAGATCTAGCTAGTCTGTCATATTATAATAGAGACAGTAGATCTAGCTGGTCTGTCATAATATAATAGAGACAGTAGATCTAGCTGGTCTGTTATAATATAATAGAGACAGTAGATCTAGCTGGTCTGTTATAATATAATAGAGACAGTTGAACTAGCTGGTCTGTCATAATACAATAGAGAAAGTAGATCCAGCTGGTCTGTCATAATATAATAGAGACAATAGATCTAGCTGGTCTGTCATAATATAATAGAGACAGTAGATCTAGCTGGACTGTCATAATATAATAGAGAAAGTAGATCTAGCTGGTCTGTCATAAAACAATAGAGACAGTAGATCTAGCTGGTCTGTCATATTTTAATAGAGAGAGTAGATCTAGCTGGTTTGTCATAATATAATAGAGACAGTAGATCTAGCTGGTCTGTCATAAAACAATAGAGACAGTAGATCTAGCTGGTCTGTCATATTATAATAGAGAGAGTAGATCTAGCTGGTCTGTCATAATACAACAGAGACAGTAGATATAGCTGGTCTGTCATAATACAACAGAGACAGTAGATCTAGCTGGTCTGTCATATTATACTAGAGACAGTAGATCGAGCTGGTCTGTCATAATACAATAGAGACAATAGATCTAGCTGGTCTGTCATAATATAATAGAGACAGTAGATCTAGCTGGACTGTCATAATATAATAGAGAAAGTAGATCCAGCTGGTCTGTCATAATATAATAGAGACAGTAGATCTAGCTGGTCTGTCATAATATAATAGAGACAGTAGATCTAGCTGGTATGTCATATTATATTAGAGACAGCAGATCTAGCTGGTCTGTCATAATATAATAGAGACAGTAGATCTAGCTGGTCTGTCATAATATAATAGAGACAGAGACAGTAGATATAGCTGGTCTGTCATATTATAATGGAGACAGAGACAGTAGATCTAGCTAGTCTGTCATGTTATAATAGAGACAGTAGATCGAGCTGGTCTGTCATAATGCAATAGAGACAGTAGATCTAGCTGCTCTGTCATAATACAATAGAGACAGTAGATCTAGCTGGTCTGTCATAATATAATAGAGACAGTACATCTAGCTGGTCTGTCATAATACAATAGAGACAGTAGATCTAGCTGGTATGTCATATTATAATAGAGACAGCAGATCTAGCTGGTCTGTCATAATATAATAGAGACAGTAGATCTAGCTGGTCTGTCATAATATAATAGAGACAGAGACAGTAGATCTAGCTGGTCTGTCATAATACAATAGAGACAGTAGATATAGCTGGTCTGTCATATTATAATGGAGACAGAGACAGTAGATCTAGCTGGTCTGTCATAATATAATAGAGACAGTAGATCTAGCTGGTATGTCATATTATAATAGAGTCAGTGGATCTAGCTGGTCTGTCATAATATAATAGAGACAGTAGATCTAGCTGGTCTGTCATAATATAATAGAGACAGAGACAGTAGATCTAGCTGGTCTGTCATATTATAACGGAGACAGAGACTGTAGATCTAGCTGGTCTGTCATATTATAATAGAGACAGTAGATCGAGCTGGTCTGTCATAATACAATAGAGACAGTAGATCTAGCTGGTCTGTCATATTATAATAGAGAGAGTAGATCTAGCTGGTCTGTCATAATGCAATAGAGACAGTAGATCTAGCTGCTCTGTCATAATATAATAGAGACAGTAGATATAGCTGGTCTGTCATATTATAATAGACACAGTAGATCTAGCTGGTCTGTCATAATACAATAGAGACAGTAGATCTAGCTGGTCTGTCATAATATAATAGAGACTGTAGACCTAGCTGGTCTGTCATAATGCAATAGAGACAGTAGATCTAGCTGGAATGTCATAATATAATAGAGACAGTAGAACTAGCTGGTCTGTCATAATATAATAGAGACAGAGGCAGTAGATATAGCTGGTCTGTCATATTATAATGGAGACAGAGACAGTAGATCTAGCTGGTCTGTCATAATACAATAGAGACAGTAGATCTAGCTGGAATGTCATAATATAATAGAGACAGTAGAACTAGCTGGTCTGTCATAATATAATAGAGACAGAGGCAGTAGATATAGCTGGTCTGTCATATTATAATGGAGACAGAGACAGTAGATCTAGCTGGTCTGTCATAATACAATAGAGACAGTAGACCTAGCTGGTCTGTCATAATGCAATAGAGACAGTAGATCTAGCTGGAATGTCATAATATAATAGAGACAGTAGAACTAGCTGGTCTGTCATAATATAATAGAGACAGAGGCAGTAGATATAGCTGGTCTGTCATATTATAATGGAGACAGAGACAGTAGATCTAGCTGGTCTGTCATAATACAATAGAGACAGTAGATCTAGCTGGTCTGGCATATTATAATAGAGAAAGTAGATCCAGCTGGTCTGTCATAATATAATAGAGAGAGTAGATCTAGCTGGTCTGTCAGAATATAATAGAGACAATAGATCTAGCTGGTCTGTCATAATATAATAGAGAAAGTAAATCCAGCTGGTCTGTCATAATATAATAGAGACAATAGATCTAGCTGGTCTGTCATAATATAATAGAGAAAGTAGATCCAGCTGGTCTGTCATAATATAATAGAGACAGTAGATCTAGCTGGTGTGTCATAATATGATAGAGACTTAGAGACATTAGATCTAGCTAGTCTGTCATATTATAATAGAGACAGTAGATCTAGCTGGTCTGTCATAATATAATAGAGACAGTAGATCTAGCTGGTCTGTTATAATATAATAGAGACAGTAGATCTAGCTGGTCTGTTATAATATAATAGAGACAGTTGAACTAGCTGGTCTGTCATAATACAATAGAGAAAGTAGATCCAGCTGGTCTGTCATAATATAATAGAGACAATAGATCTAGCTGGTCTGTCATAATATAATAGAGACAGTAGATCTAGCTGGACTGTCATAATATAATAGAGAAAGTAGATCTAGCTGGTCTGTCATAAAACAATAGAGACAGTAGATCTAGCTGGTCTGTCATATTTTAATAGAGAGAGTAGATCTAGCTGGTTTGTCATAATATAATAGAGACAGTAGATCTAGCTGGTCTGTCATAAAACAATAGAGACAGTAGATCTAGCTGGTCTGTCATAATACAATAGAGACAGTAGATCTAGCTGGTCTGGCATATTATAATAGAGAAAGTAGATCCAGCTGGTCTGTCATAATATAATAGAGAGAGTAGATCTAGCTGGTCTGTCAGAATATAATAGAGACAATAGATCTAGCTGGTCTGTCATAATATAATAGAGAAAGTAAATCCAGCTGGTCTGTCATAATATAATAGAGACAATAGATCTAGCTGGTCTGTCATAATATAATAGAGAAAGTAGATCCAGCTGGTCTGTCATAATATAATAGAGACAGTAGATCTAGCTGGTGTGTCATAATATGATAGAGACTTAGAGACATTAGATCTAGCTAGTCTGTCATATTATAATAGAGACAGTAGATCTAGCTGGTCTGTCATAATATAATAGAGACAGTAGATCTAGCTGGTCTGTTATAATATAATAGAGACAGTAGATCTAGCTGGTCTGTTATAATATAATAGAGACAGTTGAACTAGCTGGTCTGTCATAATACAATAGAGAAAGTAGATCCAGCTGGTCTGTCATAATATAATAGAGACAATAGATCTAGCTGGTCTGTCATAATATAATAGAGACAGTAGATCTAGCTGGACTGTCATAATATAATAGAGAAAGTAGATCTAGCTGGTCTGTCATAAAACAATAGAGACAGTAGATCTAGCTGGTCTGTCATATTTTAATAGAGAGAGTAGATCTAGCTGGTTTGTCATAATATAATAGAGACAGTAGATCTAGCTGGTCTGTCATAAAACAATAGAGACAGTAGATCTAGCTGGTCTGTCATATTATAATAGAGAGAGTAGATCTAGCTGGTCTGTCATAATACAACAGAGACAGTAGATATAGCTGGTCTGTCATAATACAACAGAGACAGTAGATCTAGCTGGTCTGTCATATTATACTAGAGACAGTAGATCGAGCTGGTCTGTCATAATACAATAGAGACAATAGATCTAGCTGGTCTGTCATAATATAATAGAGACAGTAGATCTAGCTGGTCTGTCATAATATAATAGAGAAAGTAGATCTAGCTGGTCTGTCATAATACAATAGAGACAGTAGATCTAGCTGGTCTGTCATAATATAATAGAGAAAGTAGATCCAGCTGGTCTGTCATAATATAATAGAGAGAGTAGATCTAGCTGTTCTGTCAGAATATAAAAGAGACAGTAGATCTAGCTGGTCTGTCATATTATAACAGAGACAGTAGATCTAGCTGGTCTGTCATAATACAATAGAGACAGTAAATCCAGCTGGTCTGTCATAATATAATAGAGACAGTAGATCTAGCTGGTCTGTCATAATATAATAGAGAAAGTAGATCCAGCTGGTCTGTCATAATATAATAGAGACAGTAGATCTAGCTGGTCTGTCATAATATAATAGAGACAGCAGATCTAGCTGGTCTGTCATAATATAATAGAGACTTAGAGACATTAGATCTAGCTAGTCTGTCATATTATAATAGAGACAGTAGATCTAGCTGGTCTGTCATAATATCATATAGACAGTATATCTAGCTGGTCTGTCATAATATCATATAGACATTAGATCTAGCTGGTCTGTTATAATATAATAGAGACAGTAGATCTAGCTGGTCTGTTATAATATAATAGAGACAGTTGAACTAGCTGGTCTGTCATAATACAATAGAGAAAGTAGATCCAGCTGGTCTGTCATAGTACAATAGAGACAATAGATCTAGCTGGTCTGTCATAATATAATAGAGAAAGTAGATCTAGCTGGTCTGTCATAAAACAATAGAGACAGTAGATCTAGCTGGTCTGTCATATTTTAATAGAGAGAGTAGATCTAGCTGGTCTGTCATAATATAATAGAGACAGTAGATCTAGCTGGTTTGTCATAATATAATAGAAACAGTAGATCTAGCTGGTCTGTCATAAAACAATAGAGACAGTAGATCTAGCTGGTCTCTCATATTATAATAGAGAGAGTAGATCTAGCTGGTCTGTCATATTTTAATAGAGAGAGTAGATCTAGCTGGTCTATCATAATATAATAGAGACAATAGATCTAGCTGGTCTGTCATAATATAATAGAGACAATAGATCTAGCTGGTCTGTCATAATATAATAGAGACAGTAGATCTAGCTGGACTGTCATAATATAATAGAGAAAGTAGATCTAGCTGGTCTGTCATAAAACAATAGAGACAGTAGATCTAGCTGGTCTGTCATATTATAATAGAGAGAGTAGATCTAGCTGGTCTGTCATAATATAATAGAGACAGTAGATCTAGCTGGTTTGTCATAATATAATAGAGACAGTAGATCTAGCTGGTCTGTCATCAAACAATAGAGACAGTAGATCTAGCTGGTCTGTCATATTATAATAGAGAGAGTAGATCTAGCTGGTCTGTCATAATACAACAGAGACAGTAGATATAGCTGGTCTGTCATAATACAACAGAGACAGTAGATCTAGCTGGTCTGTCATATTATAATAGAGACAGTAGATCGAGCTGGTCTGTCATAATACAATAGAGACAATAGATCTAGCTGGTCTGTCATAATATAATAGAGACAGTAGATCTAGCTGGACTGTCATAATATAATAGAGAAAGTAGATCTAGCTGGTCTGTCATAAAACAATAGAGACAGTAGATCTAGCTGGTCTGTCATATTATAATAGAGAGAGTAGATCTAGCTGGTCTGTCATAATGCAATAGAGACAGTAGATCTAGCTGCTCTGTCATAATATAATAGAGACAGTAGATCTAGCTGGTCTGTCATATTATAATAGAGACAGTAGATCGAGCTGTTCTGTCATAATGCAATAGAGACAGTAGATCTAGCTGCTCTGTCATAAAACAATAGAGACAGTAGATCTAGCTAGTCTGTCATATTATAATAGAGACAGTAGATCGAGCTGTTCTGTCATAATGCAATAGAGACAGTAGATCTAGCTGCTCTGTCATAATATCATAGAGACAGTAGATCTAGCTGGTCTGTCATAATACAATAGAGACAGTAGATATAGCTGGTCTGTCATATTATAATGGAGACAGAGACAGTAGATCTAGCTGGTCTGTCATAATATAATAGAGACAGTAGATCTAGCTGGTATGTCATATTATAATAGAGTCAGTGGATCTAGCTGGTCTGTCATAATATAATAGAGACAGTAGATCTAGCTGGTCTGTCATAATATAATAGAGACAGAGACAGTAGATCTAGCTGGTCTGTCATATTATAACGGAGAGAGAGACTGTAGATCTAGCTGGTCTGTCATATTATAATAGAGACAGTAGATCGAGCTGGTCTGTCATAATACAATAGAGACAGTAGATCTAGCTGGTCTGTCATAATATAATAGAGACAATAGATCTAGCTGGTCTGTCATAATATAATAGAGACAGTAGATCTAGCTGGACTGTCATAATATAATAGAGAAAGTAGATCTAGCTGGTCTGTCATAAAACAATAGAGACAGTAGATCTAGCTGGTCTGTCATATTATAATAGAGAGAGTAGATCTAGCTGGTCTGTCATAATATAATAGAGACAGTAGATCTAGCTGGTTTGTCATAATATAATAGAGACAGTAGATCTAGCTGGTCTGTCATCAAACAATAGAGACAGTAGATCTAGCTGGTCTGTCATATTATAATAGAGAGAGTAGATCTAGCTGGTCTGTCATAATACAACAGAGACAGTAGATATAGCTGGTCTGTCATAATACAACAGAGACAGTAGATCTAGCTGGTCTGTCATATTATAATAGAGACAGTAGATCGAGCTGGTCTGTCATAATACAATAGAGACAATAGATCTAGCTGGTCTGTCATAATATAATAGAGACAGTAGATCTAGCTGGACTGTCATAATATAATAGAGAAAGTAGATCTAGCTGGTCTGTCATAAAACAATAGACACAGTAGATCTAGCTGGTCTGTCATATTATAATAGAGAGAGTAGATCTAGCTGGTCTGTCATAATGCAATAGAGACAGTAGATCTAGCTGCTCTGTCATAATATAATAGAGACAGTAGATCTAGCTGGTCTGTCATATTATAATAGAGACAGTAGATCGAGCTGTTCTGTCATAATGCAATAGAGACAGTAGATCTAGCTGCTCTGTCATAAAACAATAGAGACAGTAGATCTAGCTAGTCTGTCATATTATAATAGAGACAGTAGATCGAGCTGTTCTGTCATAATGCAATAGAGACAGTAGATCTAGCTGCTCTGTCATAATATCATAGAGACAGTAGATCTAGCTGGTCTGTCATAATACAATAGAGACAGTAGATATAGCTGGTCTGTCATATTATAATGGAGACAGAGACAGTAGATCTAGCTGGTCTGTCATAATATAATAGAGACAGTAGATCTAGCTGGTATGTCATATTATAATAGAGTCAGTGGATCTAGCTGGTCTGTCATAATATAATAGAGACAGTAGATCTAGCTGGTCTGTCATAATATAATAGAGACAGAGACAGTAGATCTAGCTGGTCTGTCATATTATAACGGAGAGAGAGACTGTAGATCTAGCTGGTCTGTCATATTATAATAGAGACAGTAGATCGAGCTGGTCTGTCATAATACAATAGAGACAGTAGATCTAGCTGGTCTGTCATAATATAATAGAGACAATAGATCTAGCTGGTCTGTCATAATATAATAGAGACAGTAGATCTAGCTGGACTGTCATAATATAATAGAGAAAGTAGATCTAGCTGGTCTGTCATAAAACAATAGAGACAGTAGATCTAGCTGGTCTGTCATATTATAATAGAGAGAGTAGATCTAGCTGGTCTGTCATAATATAATAGAGACAGTAGATCTAGCTGGTTTGTCATAATATAATAGAGACAGTAGATCTAGCTGGTCTGTCATCAAACAATAGAGACAGTAGATCTAGCTGGTCTGTCATATTATAATAGAGAGAGTAGATCTAGCTGGTCTGTCATAATACAACAGAGACAGTAGATATAGCTGGTCTGTCATAATACAACAGAGACAGTAGATCTAGCTGGTCTGTCATATTATAATAGAGACAGTAGATCGAGCTGGTCTGTCATAATACAATAGAGACAATAGATCTAGCTGGTCTGTCATAATATAATAGAGACAGTAGATCTAGCTGGACTGTCATAATATAATAGAGAAAGTAGATCTAGCTGGTCTGTCATAAAACAATAGACACAGTAGATCTAGCTGGTCTGTCATATTATAATAGAGAGAGTAGATCTAGCTGGTCTGTCATAATGCAATAGAGACAGTAGATCTAGCTGCTCTGTCATAATATAATAGAGACAGTAGATCTAGCTGGTCTGTCATATTATAATAGAGACAGTAGATCGAGCTGTTCTGTCATATTGCAATAGAGACAGTAGATCTAGCTGCTCTGTCATAAAACAATAGAGACAGTAGATCTAGCTAGTCTGTCATATTATAATAGAGACAGTAGATCGAGCTGTTCTGTCATAATGCAATAGAGACAGTAGATCTAGCTGCTCTGTCATAATATCATAGAGACAGTAGATCTAGCTGGTCTGTCATAATACAATAGAGACAGTAGATATAGCTGGTCTGTCATATTATAATGGAGACAGAGACAGTAGATCTAGCTGGTCTGTCATAATATAATAGAGACAGTAGATCTAGCTGGTATGTCATATTATAATAGAGTCAGTGGATCTAGCTGGTCTGTCATAATATAATAGAGACAGTAGATCTAGCTGGTCTGTCATAATATAATAGAGACAGAGACAGTAGATCTAGCTGGTCTGTCATATTATAACGGAGACAGAGACTGTAGATCTAGCTGGTCTGTCATATTATAATAGAGACAGTAGATCGAGCTGGTCTGTCATAATACAATAGAGACAGTAGATCTAGCTGGTCTGTCATATTATAATAGAGAGAGTAGATCTAGCTGGTCTGTCATAATGCAATAGAGACAGTAGATCTAGCTGCTCTGTCATAATATAATAGAGACAGTAGATATAGCTGGTCTGTCATAATATAATAGAGACAGTAGATCTAGCTTGTATGTCATATTATAATAGAGACAGTGGATCTAGCTGGTCTGTCATAATATAATAGAGACAGTAGATCTAGCTGGTCTGTCATAATATAATAGAGACAGAGACAGTAGATCTAGCTGGTCTGTCATAATGCAATAGAGACAGTAGATCTAGCTGGTCTGTCATAATACAATAGAGACAGTAGATCTAGCTGGTATGTCATATTATAATAGAGTCAGTGGATCTAGCTGGTCTGTCATAATATAATAGAGACAGTAGATCTAGCTGGTCTGTCATAATATAATAGAGACATAGACAGTAGATCTAGCTTTTCTGTCATATTATAAAGGAGACAGAGACAGTAGATCGAGCTGGTCTGTCATAATACAATAGAGACAGTAGATCTAGCTGGTCTGTCACAATATAATAGAGACAGTAGATCTAGCTGGTCTGTCATAATATAATAGAGAAAGTAGTTCCAGCTGGTCTGTCATAAAACAATAGAGACAGTAGATCTAGCTGGTCTCTCATATTATAATAGAGAGAGTATATCTAGCTGGTCTGTCATAATGGAATAGAGACAGTAGATCTAGCTACTCTGTCATAATATAATAGAGACAGCAGATCTAGCTGGTCTGTCATAATATAATAGAGACAGTAGATCTAGCTGGTCTGTCATAATATAATAGAGACAGTAGATCTAGCTGGTATGTCATATTATATTAGAGACAGCAGATCTAGCTGGTCTGTCATAATATAATAGAGACAGTAGATCTAGCTGGTCTGTCATAATATAATAGAGACAGAGACAGTAGATATAGCTGGTCTGTCATATTATAATGGAGACAGAGACAGTAGATCTAGCTAGTCTGTCATGTTATAATAGAGACAGTAGATCGAGCTGGTCTGTCATAATGCAATAGAGACAGTAGATCTAGCTGCTCTGTCATAATACAATAGAGACAGTAGATCTAGCTGGTCTGTCATAATATAATAGAGACAGTACATCTAGCTGGTCTGTCATAATACAATAGAGACAGTAGATCTAGCTGGTATGTCATATTATAATAGAGACAGCAGATCTAGCTGGTCTGTCATAATATAATAGAGACAGTAGATCTAGCTGGTCTGTCATAATATAATAGAGACAGAGACAGTAGATCTAGCTGGTCTGTCATAATACAATAGAGACAGTAGATATAGCTGGTCTGTCATATTATAATGGAGACAGAGACAGTAGATCTAGCTGGTCTGTCATAATATAATAGAGACAGTAGATCTAGCTGGTATGTCATATTATAATAGAGTCAGTGGATCTAGCTGGTCTGTCATAATATAATAGAGACAGTAGATCTAGCTGGTCTGTCATAATATAATAGAGACAGAGACAGTAGATCTAGCTGGTCTGTCATATTATAACGGAGACAGAGACTGTAGATCAGGCTGGTCTGTCATATTATAATAGAGACAGTAGATCGAGCTGGTCTGTCATAATACAATAGAGACAGTAGATCTAGCTGGTCTGTCATATTATAATAGAGAGAGTAGATCTAGCTGGTCTGTCATAATGCAATAGAGACAGTAGATCTAGCTGCTCTGTCATAATATAATAGAGACAGTAGATATAGCTGGTCTGTCATATTATAATAGACACAGTAGATCTAGCTGGTCTGTCATAATACAATAGAGACAGTAGATCTAGCTGGTCTGTCATAATACAATAGAGACTGTAGACCTAGCTGGTCTGTCATAATGCAATAGAGACAGTAGATCTAGCTGGAATGTCATATTATAATGGAGACAGTAGATCTAGCTGGTCTGTCATAATATAATAGAGACAGTAGAACTAGCTGGTCTGTCATAATATAATAGAGACAGAGGCAGTAGATATAGCTGGTCTGTCATATTATAATGGAGACAGAGACAGTAGATCTAGCTGGTCTGTCATAATACAATAGAGACAGTAGATCTAGCTGGTCTGTCATAATATAATAGAGAAAGTAGATCCAGCTGGTCTGTCATAAAACAATAGAGACAGTAGATCTAGCTGGTCTGGCATATTATAATAGAGACAGTAGATCTAGCTGGTCTGTCATAATATAATAGAGACAGAGACAGTAGATCTAGCTGGTCTGTCATATTTTAATAGAGAGAGTAGATCTAGCTGGTTTGTCATAATATAATAGAGACAGTAGATCTAGCTGGTCTGTCATAAAACAATAGAGACAGTAGATCTAGCTGGTCTGTCATAATACAATAGAGACAGTAGATCTAGCTGGTCTGGCATATTATAATAGAGAAAGTAGATCCAGCTGGTCTGTCATAATATAATAGAGAGAGTAGATCTAGCTGGTCTGTCAGAATATAATAGAGACAATAGATCTAGCTGGTCTGTCATAATATAATAGAGAAAGTAAATCCAGCTGGTCTGTCATAATATAATAGAGACAATAGATCTAGCTGGTCTGTCATAATATAATAGAGAAAGTAGATCCAGCTGGTCTGTCATAATATAATAGAGACAGTAGATCTAGCTGGTGTGTCATAATATGATAGAGACTTAGAGACATTAGATCTAGCTAGTCTGTCATATTATAATAGAGACAGTAGATCTAGCTGGTCTGTCATAATATAATAGAGACAGTAGATCTAGCTGGTCTGTTATAATATAATAGAGACAGTAGATCTAGCTGGTCTGTTATAATATAATAGAGACAGTTGAACTAGCTGGTCTGTCATAATACAATAGAGAAAGTAGATCCAGCTGGTCTGTCATAATATAATAGAGACAATAGATCTAGCTGGTCTGTCATAATATAATAGAGACAGTAGATCTAGCTGGACTGTCATAATATAATAGAGAAAGTAGATCTAGCTGGTCTGTCATAAAACAATAGAGACAGTAGATCTAGCTGGTCTGTCATATTTTAATAGAGAGAGTAGATCTAGCTGGTTTGTCATAATATAATAGAGACAGTAGATCTAGCTGGTCTGTCATAAAACAATAGAGACAGTAGATCTAGCTGGTCTGTCATATTATAATAGAGAGAGTAGATCTAGCTGGTCTGTCATAATACAACAGAGACAGTAGATATAGCTGGTCTGTCATAATACAACAGAGACAGTAGATCTAGCTGGTCTGTCATATTATAATAGAGACAGTAGATCGAGCTGGTCTGTCATAATACAATAGAGACAATAGATCTAGCTGGTCTGTCATAATATAATAGAGACAGTAGATCTAGCTGGACTGTCATAATATAATAGAGAAAGTAGATCTAGCTGGTCTGTCATAATACAATAGAGACAGTAGATCTAGCTGGTCTGTCATAATATAATAGAGAAAGTAGATCCAGCTGGTCTGTCATAATATAATAGAGAGAGTAGATCTAGCTGTTCTGTCAGAATATAAAAGAGACAGTAGATCTAGCTGGTCTGTCATATTATAACAGAGACAGTAGATCTAACTGGTCTGTCATAATACAATAGAGACAGTAAATCCAGCTGGTCTGTCATAATATAATAGAGACAGTAGATCTAGCTGGTCTGTCATAATATAATAGAGAAAGTAGATCCAGCTGGTCTGTCATAATATAATAGAGACAGTAGATCTAGCTGGTGTGTCATAATATGATAGAGACTTAGAGACATTAGATCTAGCTAGTCTGTCATATTATAATAGAGACAGTAGATCTAGCTGGTCTGTCATAATATAATAGAGACAGTAGATCTAGCTGGTCTGTTATAATATAATAGAGACAGTAGATCTAGCTGGTCTGTTATAATATAATAGAGACAGTTGAACTAGCTGGTCTGTCATAATACAATAGAGAAAGTAGATCCAGCTGGTCTGTCATAATATAATAGAGACAATAGATCTAGCTGGTCTGTCATAATATAATAGAGACAGTAGATCTAGCTGGACTGTCATAATATAATAGAGAAAGTAGATCTAGCTGGTCTGTCATAAAACAATAGAGACAGTAGATCTAGCTGGTCTGTCATATTTTAATAGAGAGAGTAGATCTAGCTGGTTTGTCATAATATAATAGAGACAGTAGATCTAGCTGGTCTGTCATAAAACAATAGAGACAGTAGATCTAGCTGGTCTGTCATATTATAATAGAGAGAGTAGATCTAGCTGGTCTGTCATAATACAACAGAGACAGTAGATATAGCTGGTCTGTCATAATACAACAGAGACAGTAGATCTAGCTGGTCTGTCATATTATAATAGAGACAGTAGATCGAGCTGGTCTGTCATAATACAATAGAGACAATAGATCTAGCTGGTCTGTCATAATATAATAGAGACAGTAGATCTAGCTGGACTGTCATAATATAATAGAGAAAGTAGATCTAGCTGGTCTGTCATAATACAATAGAGACAGTAGATCTAGCTGGTCTGTCATAATATAATAGAGAAAGTAGATCCAGCTGGTCTGTCATAATATAATAGAGAGAGTAGATCTAGCTGTTCTGTCAGAATATAAAAGAGACAGTAGATCTAGCTGGTCTGTCATATTATAACAGAGACAGTAGATCTAACTGGTCTGTCATAATACAATAGAGACAGTAAATCCAGCTGGTCTGTCATAATATAATAGAGACAGTAGATCTAGCTGGTCTGTCATAATATAATAGAGAAAGTAGATCCAGCTGGTCTGTCATAATATAATAGAGACAGTAGATCTAGCTGGTCTGTCATAATATAATAGAGACAGCAGATCTAGCTGGTCTGTCATAATATAATAGAGACTTAGAGACATTAGATCTAGCTAGTCTGTCATATTATAATAGAGACAGTAGATCTAGCTGGTCTGTCATAATATCATATAGACAGTATATCTAGCTGGTCTGTCATAATATCATATAGACATTAGATCTAGCTGGTCTGTTATAATATAATAGAGACAGTAGATCTAGCTGGTCTGTTATAATATAATAGAGACAGTTGAACTAGCTGGTCTGTCATAATACAATAGAGAAAGTAGATTCAGCTGGTCTGTCATAGTACAATAGAGACAATAGATCTAGCTGGTCTGTCATAATATAATAGAGAAAGTAGATCTAGCTGGTCTGTCATAAAACAATAGAGACAGTAGATCTAGCTGGTCTGTCATATTTTAATAGAGAGAGTAGATCTAGCTGGTCTGTCATAATATAATAGAGACAGTAGATCTAGCTGGTTTGTCATAATATAATAGAAACAGTAGATCTAGCTGGTCTGTCATAAAACAATAGAGACAGTAGATCTAGCTGGTCTCTCATATTATAATAGAGAGAGTAGATCTAGCTGGTCTGTCATATTTTAATAGAGAGAGTAGATCTAGCTGGTCTATCATAATATAATAGAGACAATAGATCTAGCTGGTCTGTCATAATATAATAGAGACAATAGATCTAGCTGGTCTGTCATAATATAATAGAGACAGTAGATCTAGCTGGACTGTCATAATATAATAGAGAAAGTAGATCTAGCTGGTCTGTCATAAAACAATAGAGACAGTAGATCTAGCTGGTCTGTCATATTATAATAGAGAGAGTAGATCTAGCTGGTCTGTCATAATATAATAGAGACAGTAGATCTAGCTGGTTTGTCATAATATAATAGAGACAGTAGATCTAGCTGGTCTGTCATCAAACAATAGAGACAGTAGATCTAGCTGGTCTGTCATATTATAATAGAGAGAGTAGATCTAGCTGGTCTGTCATAATACAACAGAGACAGTAGATATAGCTGGTCTGTCATAATACAACAGAGACAGTAGATCTAGCTGGTCTGTCATATTATAATAGAGACAGTAGATCGAGCTGGTCTGTCATAATACAATAGAGACAATAGATCTAGCTGGTCTGTCATAATATAATAGAGACAGTAGATCTAGCTGGACTGTCATAATATAATAGAGAAAGTAGATCTAGCTGGTCTGTCATAAAACAATAGAGACAGTAGATCTAGCTGGTCTGTCATATTATAATAGAGAGAGTAGATCTAGCTGGTCTGTCATAATGCAATAGAGACAGTAGATCTAGCTGCTCTGTCATAATATAATAGAGACAGTAGATCTAGCTGGTCTGTCATATTATAATAGAGACAGTAGATCGAGCTGTTCTGTCATAATGCAATAGAGACAGTAGATCTAGCTGCTCTGTCATAAAACAATAGAGACAGTAGATCTAGCTAGTCTGTCATATTATAATAGAGACAGTAGATCGAGCTGTTCTGTCATAATGCAATAGAGACAGTAGATCTAGCTGCTCTGTCATAATATCATAGAGACAGTAGATCTAGCTGGTCTGTCATAATACAATAGAGACAGTAGATATAGCTGGTCTGTCATATTATAATGGAGACAGAGACAGTAGATCTAGCTGGTCTGTCATAATATAATAGAGACAGTAGATCTAGCTGGTATGTCATATTATAATAGAGTCAGTGGATCTAGCTGGTCTGTCATAATATAATAGAGACAGTAGATCTAGCTGGTCTGTCATAATATAATAGAGACAGAGACAGTAGATCTAGCTGGTCTGTCATATTATAACGGAGAGAGAGACTGTAGATCTAGCTGGTCTGTCATATTATAATAGAGACAGTAGATCGAGCTGGTCTGTCATAATACAATAGAGACAGTAGATCTAGCTGGTCTGTCATAATATAATAGAGACAATAGATCTAGCTGGTCTGTCATAATATAATAGAGACAGTAGATCTAGCTGGACTGTCATAATATAATAGAGAAAGTAGATCTAGCTGGTCTGTCATAAAACAATAGAGACAGTAGATCTAGCTGGTCTGTCATATTATAATAGAGAGAGTAGATCTAGCTGGTCTGTCATAATATAATAGAGACAGTAGATCTAGCTGGTTTGTCATAATATAATAGAGACAGTAGATCTAGCTGGTCTGTCATCAAACAATAGAGACAGTAGATCTAGCTGGTCTGTCATATTATAATAGAGAGAGTAGATCTAGCTGGTCTGTCATAATACAACAGAGACAGTAGATATAGCTGGTCTGTCATAATATAATAGAGACAGAGACAGTAGATCTAGCTGGTCTGTCATATTATAACGGAGAGAGAGACTGTAGATCTAGCTGGTCTGTCATATTATAATAGAGACAGTAGATCGAGCTGGTCTGTCATAATACAATAGAGACAGTAGATCTAGCTGGTCTGTCATAATATAATAGAGACAATAGATCTAGCTGGTCTGTCATAATATAATAGAGACAGTAGATCTAGCTGGACTGTCATAATATAATAGAGAAAGTAGATCTAGCTGGTCTGTCATAAAACAATAGAGACAGTAGATCTAGCTGGTCTGTCATATTATAATAGAGAGAGTAGATCTAGCTGGTCTGTCATAATATAATAGAGACAGTAGATCTAGCTGGTTTGTCATAATATAATAGAGACAGTAGATCTAGCTGGTCTGTCATCAAACAATAGAGACAGTAGATCTAGCTGGTCTGTCATATTATAATAGAGAGAGTAGATCTAGCTGGTCTGTCATAATACAACAGAGACAGTAGATATAGCTGGTCTGTCATAATACAACAGAGACAGTAGATCTAGCTGGTCTGTCATATTATAATAGAGACAGTAGATCGAGCTGGTCTGTCATAATACAATAGAGACAATAGATCTAGCTGGTCTGTCATAATATAATAGAGACAGTAGATCTAGCTGGACTGTCATAATATAAAAGAGAAAGTAGATCTAGCTGGTCTGTCATAAAACAATAGACACAGTAGATCTAGCTGGTCTGTCATATTATAATAGAGAGAGTAGATCTAGCTGGTCTGTCATAATGCAATAGAGACAGTAGATCTAGCTGCTCTGTCATAATATAATAGAGACAGTAGATCTAGCTGGTCTGTCATATTATAATAGAGACAGTAGATCGAGCTGTTCTGTCATAATGCAATAGAGACAGTAGATCTAGCTGCTCTGTCATAAAACAATAGAGACAGTAGATCTAGCTAGTCTGTCATATTATAATAGAGACAGTAGATCGAGCTGTTCTGTCATAATGCAATAGAGACAGTAGATCTAGCTGCTCTGTCATAATATCATAGAGACAGTAGATCTAGCTGGTCTGTCATAATACAATAGAGACAGTAGATATAGCTGGTCTGTCATATTATAATGGAGACAGAGACAGTAGATCTAGCTGGTCTGTCATAATATAATAGAGACAGTAGATCTAGCTGGTATGTCATATTATAATAGAGTCAGTGGATCTAGCTGTTCTGTCATAATATAATAGAGACAGTAGATCTAGCTGGTCTGTCATAATATAATAGAGACAGAGACAGTAGATCTAGCTGGTCTGTCATATTATAACGGAGAGAGAGACTGTAGATCTAGCTGGTCTGTCATATTATAATAGAGACAGTAGATCGAGCTGGTCTGTCATAATACAATAGAGACAGTAGATCTAGCTGGTCTGTCATATTATAATAGAGAGAGTAGATCTAGCTGGTCTGTCATAATGCAATAGAGACAGTAGATCTAGCTGCTCTGTCATAATATAATAGAGACAGTAGATATAGCTGGTCTGTCATATTATAATAGACACAGTAGATCTAGCTGGTCTGTCATAATACAATAGAGACAGTAGATCTAGCTGGTCTGTCATAATATAATAGAGACTGTAGACCTAGCTGGTCTGTCATAATATAATAGAGACAGTAGATCTAGCTGGAATGTCATATTATAATGGAGACAGTAGATCTAGCTGGTCTGTCATAATATAATAGAGACAGTAGAACTAGCTGGTCTGTCATAATATAATAGAGACAGAGGCAGTAGATATAGCTGGTCTGTCATATTATAATGGAGACAGAGACAGTAGATCGAGCTGGTCTGTCATAATACAATAGAGACAGTAGATCTAGCTGGTCTGTCATAATATAATAGAGAAAGTAGATCCAGCTGGTCTGTCATAAAACAATAGAGACAGTAGATCTAGCTGGTCTGGCATAATGCAATAGAGACAGTAGATCTACCTGCTCTGTCATGATATAATAGAGACAGCAGATCTAGCTGGTCTGTCATAATTTAATAGAGACAGTAGATCTAGCTGGTCTGTCATAATACAATAGAGACAGTAGATCTAGCTGGTCTGTCATAATATAATAGAGAAAGTAGATCCAGCTGGTCTGTCATAATATAATAGAGAGAGTAGATCTAGCTGGTCTGTCAGAATATAATAGAGACAATAGATCTAGCTGGTCTGTCATAATATAATAGAGAAAGTAAATCCAGCTGGTCTGTCATAATATAATAGAGACAGTAGATCTAGCTGGTCTGTCATAATATAATAGAGACAGCAGATCTAGCTGGTCTGTCATAATATGATTGAGACTTAGAGACATTAGATCTAGCTAGTCTGTCATATTATAATAGAGACAGTAGATCTAGCTGGTCTGTCATAATATAATAGAGACAGTAGATCTAGCTGGTCTGTTATAATATAATAGAGACAGTAGATCTAGCTGGTATGTTATAATATAATAGAAACAGTTGAACTAGCTGGTCTGTCATAATACAATAGAGAAAGTAGATCCAGCTGGTCTGTCATAATACAATAGAGACAATAGATCTAGCTGGTCTGTCATAATATAATAGAGACAGTAGATCTAGCTGGACTGTCATAATATAATAGAGAAAGTAGATCTAGCTGGTCTGTCATAAAACAATAGAGACAGTAGATCTAGCTGGTCTGTCATATTTTAATAGAGAGAGTAGATCTAGCTGGTCTGTCATAATATAATAGAGACAGTAGATCTAGCTGGTTTGTCATAATATAATAGAGACAGTAGATCTAGCTGGTCTGTCATAAAACAATAGAGACAGTAGATCTAGCTGGTCTGTCATATTATAATAGAGAGAGTAGATCTAGCTGGTCTGTCATATTATAACAGAGACAGTAGATCTAGCTGGTCTGTCATAATACAATAGAGACAGTAAATCCAGCTGGTCTGTCATAATATAATAGAGACAGTAGATCTAGCTGGTCTGTCATAATATAATAGAGAAAGTAGATCCAGCTGGTCTGTCATAATATAATAGAGACAGTAGATCTAGCTGGTCTGTCATAATATAATAGAGACAGCAGATCTAGCTGGTCTGTCATAATATAATAGAGACTTAGAGACATTAGATCTAGCTAGTCTGTCATATTATAATAGAGACAGTAGATCTAGCTGGTCTGTCATAATATAATATAGACAGTATATCTAGCTGGTCTGTCATAATATAATAGAGACTTAGAGACATTAGATCTAGCTGGTCTGTTATAATATAATAGAGACAGTAGATCTAGCTGGTCTGTTATAATATAATAGAGACTTAGAGACATAAGATCTAGCTAGTCTGTCATATTATAATAGAGACAGTAGATCTAGCTGGTCTGTTATAATATAATATTGACAGTTGAACTAGCTGGTCTGTCATAATACAATAGAGAAAGTAGATCCAGCTGGTCTGTCATAATACAATAGAGACAATAGATCTAGCTGGTCTGTCATAATATAATAGAGACAGTAGATCTAGCTGGACTGTCATAATATAATAGAGAAAGTAGATCTAGCTGGTCTGTCATAAAACAATAGAGACAGTAGATCTAGCTGGTCTGTCATATTTTAATAGAGAGAGTAGATCTAGCTGGTCTGTCATAATACAACAGAGACAGTAGATATAGCTGGTCTGTCATAATACAACAGAGACAGTAGATCTAGCTGGTCTGTCATATTATAATAGAGACAGTAGATCGAGCTGGTCTGTCATAATACAATAGAGACAATAGATCTAGCTGGTCTGTCATAATATAATAGAGACAGTAGATCTAGCTGGACTGTCATAATATAATAGAGAAAGTAGATCTAGCTGGTCTGTCATAATACAATAGAGACAGTAGATCTAGCTGGTCTGTCATAACATAATAGAGAAAGTAGATCCAGCTGGTCTGTCATAATATAATAGAGAGAGTAGATCTATCTGTTCTGTCAGAATATAAAAGAGACAGTAGATCTAGCTGGTCTGTCATATTATAACAGAGACAGTAGATCTAGCTGGTCTGTCATAATATAATAGAGAAAGTAGATCCAGCTGGTCTGTCATAATATAATAGAGACAGTAGATCTAGCTGGTCTGTCATAATATAATAGAGATAGCAGATCTAGCTGGTCTGTCATAATATAATAGAGACTTAGAGACATTAGATCTAGCTAGTCTGTCATATTATAATAGAGACAGTAGATCTAGCTGGTTTGTCATAATATAATATAGACAGTATATCTAGCTGGTCTGTCATAATATAATAGAGACTTAGAGACATTAGATCTAGCTGGTCTGTTATAATATAATAGAGACAGTAGATCTAGCTGGTCTGTTATAATATAATAGAGACAGTTGAACTAGCTGGTCTGTCATAATACAATAGAGAAAGTAGATCCAGCTGGACTGTCATAGTACAATAGAGACAATAGATCTAGCTGGTCTGTCATAAAACAATAGAGACAGTAGATCTAGCTGGTCTGTCATATTTTAATAGAGAGAGTAGATCTAGCTGGTCTTTCATAATATAATAGAGACAGTAGATCTAGCTGGTTTGTCATAATATAATAGAAACAGTAGATCTAGCTGGTCTGTCATAAAACAATAGAGACAGTAGATCTAGCTGGTCTGTCATATTATAATAGAGACAGTTGAACTAGCTGGTCTGTCATAATACAATAGAGAAAGTAGATCCAGCTGGACTGTCATAGTACAATAGAGACAATAGATCTAGCTGGTCTGTCATAATACAACAGAGACAGTAGATATAGCTGGTCTGTCATAATACAACAGAGACAGTAGATCTAGCTGGTCTGTCATATTATAATAGAGACAGTAGATCGAGCTGGTCTGTCATAATACAATAGAGACAATAGATCTAGCTGGTCTGTCATAATATAATAGAGACAGTAGATCTAGCTGGACTGTCATAATATAATAGAGAAAGTAGATCTAGCTGGTCTGTCATAATACAATAGAGACAGTAGATCTAGCTGGTCTGTCATAACATAATAGAGAAAGTAGATCCAGCTGGTCTGTCATAATATAATAGAGAGAGTAGATCTATCTGTTCTGTCAGAATATAAAAGAGACAGTAGATCTAGCTGGTCTGTCATATTATAACAGAGACAGTAGATCTAGCTGGTCTGTCATAATATAATAGAGAAAGTAGATCCAGCTGGTCTGTCATAATATAATAGAGACAGTAGATCTAGCTGGTCTGTCATAATATAATAGAGATAGCAGATCTAGCTGGTCTGTCATAATATAATAGAGACTTAGAGACATTAGATCTAGCTAGTCTGTCATATTATAATAGAGACAGTAGATCTAGCTGGTTTGTCATAATATAATATAGACAGTATATCTAGCTGGTCTGTCATAATATAATAGAGACTTAGAGACATTAGATCTAGCTGGTCTGTTATAATATAATAGAGACAGTAGATCTAGCTGGTCTGTTATAATATAATAGAGACAGTTGAACTAGCTGGTCTGTCATAATACAATAGAGAAAGTAGATCCAGCTGGACTGTCATAGTACAATAGAGACAATAGATCTAGCTGGTCTGTCATAAAACAATAGAGACAGTAGATCTAGCTGGTCTGTCATATTTTAATAGAGAGAGTAGATCTAGCTGGTCTTTCATAATATAATAGAGACAGTAGATCTAGCTGGTTTGTCATAATATAATAGAAACAGTAGATCTAGCTGGTCTGTCATAAAACAATAGAGACAGTAGATCTAGCTGGTCTGTCATATTATAATAGAGAGAGTAGATCTAGCTGGTCTGTCATAATACAACAGAGACAGTAGATATAGCTGGTCTGTCATAATACAACAGAGACAGTAGATCTAGCTGGTCTGTCATATTATAATAGAGACAGAAGATCGAGCTGTTCTGTCATAATACAATAGAGACAATAGATCTAGCTGGTCTGTCATAATATAATAGAGACAATAGATCTAGCTGGTCTGTCATAAAACAATAGAGACAGTAGATCTAGCTGGTCTGTCATATTATAATAGAGAGAGTAGATCTAGCTGGTCTGTCATAATATAATAGAGACAGTAGATCTAGCTGGTTTGTCATAATATAATAGAGACAGTAGATCTAGCTGGTCTGTCATAAAACAATAGGGACAGTAGATCTAGCTGGTCTGTCATATTATAATAGAGAGAGTAGATCTAGCTGGTCTGTCATAATACAACAGAGACAGTAGATATAGCTGGTCTGTCATAATACAACAGAGACAGTAGATCTAGCTGGACTGTCATAATATAATAGAGAAAGTAGATCTAGCTGGTCTGTCATAAAACAATAGAGACAGTTGATCTAGCTGGTCTATCATATTATAATAGAGAGAGTAGATCTAGCTGGTCTGTCATAATGCAATAGAGACAGTAGATCTAGCTGCTCTGTCATAATATAATAGAGACAGTAGATCTAGCTGGTCTGTCATATTATAATAGAGACAGTAGATCTAGCTGGTCTGTCATAATACAATAGAGACAGTAGATCTAGCTGCTCTGTCATAATATAATAGAGACAGTAGATATAGCTGGTCTGTCATATTATAATAGAGACAGTAGATCTAGCTGGTCTGTCATAATACAATAGAGACAATAGATCTAGCTGGTCTATCATAATATAATAGAGACTGTAGACCTAGCTGGTCTGTCATAATATAATAGAGACAGGAGATCTAGCTGGTCTGTCATAATTTAATAGGGACAGTAGATCTAGCTGGTCTGTAATAATATAATAGAGAGAATAGATCTAGCTGATCTTTCACAATATAATAGAGACAGTAGATCTAGCTGGTCTGTCATAATATAATAGAGACAGCAGATCTAGCTGGTCTGTCATAATATGATAGAGACTTAGAGACATTAGATCTAGCTAGTCTGTCATATTATAATAGAGACAGTAGATCTAGCTGGTCTGTCATAATATAATAGAGACAGTAGATCTAGCTGGTCTGTTATAATATAATAGAGACAGTAGATCTAGCTGGTCTGTTATAATATAATAGAGACAGTTGAACTAGCTGGTCTGTCATAATACAATAGAGAAAGTAGATCCAGCTGGTCTGTCATAATACAATAGAGACAATAGATCTAGCTGGTCTGTCATAATATAATAGAGACAGTAGATCTAGCTGGACTGTCATAATATAATAGAGAAAGTAGATCTAGCTGGTCTGTCATAATATAATAGAGACAGTAGATCTAGCTGGTCTGTCATATTATAATAGAGACAGTAGATCTAGCTGGTCTGTCATATTATAATAGAGACAGTAGATCTAGCTGGTCTGTCATATTATAATAGAGAGAGTAGATCTAGCTGGTCTGTCATATTATAATAGAGAGAGTAGATCTAGCTGGTCTGTCATAATACAACAGAGACAGTAGATCTAGCTGGTCTGTCATAATATAATAGAGACAATAGATCTAGCTGGTCTGTCATAATATAATAGAGACAGTAGATCTAGCTGGTCTGTCATATTATAATAGAGACAGTAGATCTAGCTGGTCTGTCATATTATAATAGAGACAGTAGATCTAGCTGGTCTGTCATATTATAATAGAGACAGTAGATCGAGCTGGTCTGTCATAATACAATAGAGACAATAGATCTAGCTGGTCTGTCATAATATAATAGAGACAGTAGATCTAGCTGGTCTGTCATATTATAATAGAGACAGTAGATCGAGCTGGTCTGTCATAATACAATAGAGACAATAGATCTAGCTGGTCTGTCATAATATAAATAGAGACAGTAGATCTAGCTGGACTGTCATAATATAATAGAGAAAGTAGATCTAGCTGGTCTGTCATAATACAATAGAGACAGTAGATCTAGCTGGTCTGTCATAATATAATAGAGAAAGTAGATCCAGCTGGTCTGTCATAATATAATAGAGAGAGTAGATCTAGCTGTTCTGTCAGAATATAAAAGAGACAGTAGATCTAGCTGGTCTGTCATATTATAACAGAGACAGTAGATCTAGCTGGTCTGTCATAATACAATAGAGACAGTAAATCCAGCTTGTCTGTCATAATATAATAGAGACAGTAGATCTAGCTGGTCTGTCATAATATAATAGAGAAAGTAGATCCAGCTGGTCTGTCATAATATAATAGAGACAGTAGATCTAGCTGGTCTGTCATAATATAATAGAGACTTAGAGACATTAGATCTAGCTAGTCTGTCATATTATAATAGAGACAGTAGATCTAGCTGGTCTGTCATAATATAATATAGACAGTATATCTAGCTGGTCTGTCATAATATAATAGAGACTTAGAGACATTAGATCTAGCTGGTCTGTTATAATATAATAGAGACAGTAGATCTAGCTGGTCTGTTATAATATAATAGAGACAGTTGAACTAGCTGGTCTGTCATAATACAATAGAGAAAGTAGATCCAGCTGGTCTGTCATAGTACAATAGAGACAATAGATCTAGCTGGTCTGTCATAATATAATAGAGACAGTAGATCTAGCTGGACTGTCATAATGTAATAGAGAAAGTAGATCTAGCTGGTCTGTCATAAAACAATAGAGACAGTAGATCTAGCTGGTCTGTCATATTTTAATAGAGACAGTAGATATAGCTGGTCTGTCATATTATAATAGAGACAGTAGATCTAGCTGGTCTGTCATAATACAATAGAGACAATAGATCTAGCTGGTCTATCATAATATAATAGAGACTGTAGACCTAGCTGGTCTGTCATAATATAATAGAGACAGGAGATCTAGCTGGTCTGTCATAATTTAATAGGGACAGTAGATCTAGCTGGTCTGTAATAATATAATAGAGAGAATAGATCTAGCTGATCTTTCACAATATAATAGAGACAGTAGATCTAGCTGGTCTGTCATAATATAATAGAGACAGCAGATCTAGCTGGTCTGTCATAATATGATAGAGACTTAGAGACATTAGATCTAGCTAGTCTGTCATATTATAATAGAGACAGTAGATCTAGCTGGTCTGTCATAATATAATAGAGACAGTAGATCTAGCTGGTCTGTTATAATATAATAGAGACAGTAGATCTAGCTGGTCTGTTATAATATAATAGAGACAGTTGAACTAGCTGGTCTGTCATAATACAATAGAGAAAGTAGATCCAGCTGGTCTGTCATAATACAATAGAGACAATAGATCTAGCTGGTCTGTCATAATATAATAGAGACAGTAGATCTAGCTGGACTGTCATAATATAATAGAGAAAGTAGATCTAGCTGGTCTGTCATAAAACAATAGAGACAGTATATCTAGCTGGTCTGTCATATTTTAATAGAGAGAGTAGATCTAGCTGGTCTGTCATAATATAATAGAGACAGTAGATCAAGCTGGTTTGTCATAATATAATAGAGACAGTAGATCTAGCTGGTCTGTCATAAAACAATAGAGACAGTAGATCTAGCTGGTCTGTCATATTATAATAGAGAGAGTAGATCTAGCTGGTCTGTCATATTATAATAGAGAGAGTAGATCTAGCTGGTCTGTCATAATACAACAGAGACAGTAGATCTAGCTGGTCTGTCATAATATAATAGAGACAATAGATCTAGCTGGTCTGTCATAATATAATAGAGACAGTAGATCTAGCTGGTCTGTCATATTATAATAGAGACAGTAGATCTAGCTGGTCTGTCATATTATAATAGAGACAGTAGATCTAGCTGGTCTGTCATATAATAATAGAGACAGTAGATCGAGCTGGTCTGTCATAATACAATAGAGACAATAGATCTAGCTGGTCTGTCATAATATAATAGAGACAGTAGATCTAGCTGGTCTGTCATATTATAATAGAGACAGTAGATCGAGCTGGTCTGTCATAATACAATAGAGACAATAGATCTAGCTGGTCTGTCATAATATAATAGAGACAGTAGATCTAGCTGGACTGTCATAATATAATAGAGAAAGTAGATCTAGCTGGTCTGTCATAATACAATAGAGACAGTAGATCTAGCTGGTCTGTCATAATATAATAGAGAAAGTAGATCCAGCTGGTCTGTCATAATATAATAGAGAGAGTAGATCTAGCTGTTCTGTCAGAATATAAAAGAGACAGTAGATCTAGCTGGTCTGTCATATTATAACAGAGACAGTAGATCTAGCTGGTCTGTCATAATACAATAGAGACAGTAAATCCAGCTTGTCTGTCATAATATAATAGAGACAGTAGATCTAGCTGGTCTGTCATAATATAATAGAGAAAGTAGATCCAGCTGGTCTGTCATAATATAATAGAGACAGTAGATCTAGCTGGTCTGTCATAATATAATAGAGACTTAGAGACATTAGATCTAGCTAGTCTGTCATATTATAATAGAGACAGTAGATCTAGCTGGTCTGTCATAATATAATATAGACAGTATATCTAGCTGGTCTGTCATAATATAATAGAGACTTAGAGACATTAGATCTAGCTGGTCTGTTATAATATAATAGAGACAGTAGATCTAGCTGGTCTGTTATAATATAATAGAGACAGTTGAACTAGCTGGTCTGTCATAATACAATAGAGAAAGTAGATCCAGCTGGTCTGTCATAGTACAATAGAGACAATAGATCTAGCTGGTCTGTCATAATATAATAGAGACAGTAGATCTAGCTGGACTGTCATAATGTAATAGAGAAAGTAGATCTAGCTGGTCTGTCATAAAACAATAGAGACAGTAGATCTAGCTGGTCTGTCATATTTTAATAGAGACAGTAGATATAGCTGGTCTGTCATATTATAATAGAGACAGTAGATCTAGCTGGTCTGTCATAATACAATAGAGACAATAGATCTAGCTGGTCTATCATAATATAATAGAGACTGTAGACCTAGCTGGTCTGTCATAATATAATAGAGACAGGAGATCTAGCTGGTCTGTCATAATTTAATAGGAACAGTAGATCTAGCTGGTCTGTAATAATATAATAGAGAGAATAGATCTAGCTGATCTTTCACAATATAATAGAGACAGTAGATCTAGCTGGTCTGTCATAATATAATAGAGACAGCAGATCTAGCTGGTCTGTCATAATATGATAGAGACTTAGAGACATTAGATCTAGCTAGTCTGTCATATTATAATAGAGACAGTAGATCTAGCTGGTCTGTCATAATATAATAGAGACAGTAGATCTAGCTGGTCTGTTATAATATAATAGAGACAGTAGATCTAGCTGGTCTGTTATAATATAATAGAGACAGTTGAACTAGCTGGTCTGTCATAATACAATAGAGAAAGTAGATCCAGCTGGTCTGTCATAATACAATAGAGACAATAGATCTAGCTGGTCTGTCATAATATAATAGAGACAGTAGATCTAGCTGGACTGTCATAATATAATAGAGAAAGTAGATCTAGCTGGTCTGTCATAAAACAATAGAGACAGTATATCTAGCTGGTCTGTCATATTTTAATAGAGAGAGTAGATCTAGCTGGTCTGTCATAATATAATAGAGACAGTAGATCAAGCTGGTTTGTCATAATATAATAGAGACAGTAGATCTAGCTGGTCTGTCATAAAACAATAGAGACAGTAGATCTAGCTGGTCTGTCATATTATAATAGAGAGAGTAGATCTAGCTGGTCTGTCATATTATAATAGAGAGAGTAGATCTAGCTGGTCTGTCATAATACAACAGAGACAGTAGATCTAGCTGGTCTGTCATAATATAATAGAGACAATAGATCTAGCTGGTCTGTCATAATATAATAGAGACAGTAGATCTAGCTGGTCTGTCATATTATAATAGAGACAGTAGATCTAGCTGGTCTGTCATATTATAATAGAGACAGTAGATCTAGCTGGTCTGTCATATAATAATAGAGACAGTAGATCGAGCTGGTCTGTCATAATACAATAGAGACAATAGATCTAGCTGGTCTGTCATAATATAATAGAGACAGTAGATCTAGCTGGTCTGTCATATTATAATAGAGACAGTAGATCGAGCTGGTCTGTCATAATACAATAGAGACAATAGATCTAGCTGGTCTGTCATAATATAATAGAGACAGTAGATCTAGCTGGACTGTCATAATATAATAGAGAAAGTAGATCTAGCTGGTCTGTCATAATACAATAGAGACAGTAGATCTAGCTGGTCTGTCATAATATAATAGAGAAAGTAGATCCAGCTGGTCTGTCATAATATAATAGAGAGAGTAGATCTAGCTGTTCTGTCAGAATATAAAAGAGACAGTAGATCTAGCTGGTCTGTCATATTATAACAGAGACAGTAGATCTAGCTGGTCTGTCATAATACAATAGAGACAGTAAATCCAGCTTGTCTGTCATAATATAATAGAGACAGTAGATCTAGCTGGTCTGTCATAATATAATAGAGAAAGTAGATCCAGCTGGTCTGTCATAATATAATAGAGACAGTAGATCTAGCTGGTCTGTCATAATATAATAGAGACTTAGAGACATTAGATCTAGCTAGTCTGTCATATTATAATAGAGACAGTAGATCTAGCTGGTCTGTCATAATATAATATAGACAGTATATCTAGCTGGTCTGTCATAATATAATAGAGACTTAGAGACATTAGATCTAGCTGGTCTGTTATAATATAATAGAGACAGTAGATCTAGCTGGTCTGTTATAATATAATAGAGACAGTTGAACTAGCTGGTCTGTCATAATACAATAGAGAAAGTAGATCCAGCTGGTCTGTCATAGTACAATAGAGACAATAGATCTAGCTGGTCTGTCATAATATAATAGAGACAGTAGATCTAGCTGGACTGTCATAATGTAATAGAGAAAGTAGATCTAGCTGGTCTGTCATAAAACAATAGAGACAGTAGATCTAGCTGGTCTGTCATATTTTAATAGAGAGAGTAGATCTAGCTGGTCTGTCATAATATAATAGAGACAGAGGATCTAGCTGGTTTGTCATAATATAATAGAAACAGTAGATCTAGCTGGTCTGTCATAATGCAATAGAGACAGTAGATCTAGCTGCTCTGTCATAATATAATAGAGACAGTAGATCTAGCTGGTCTGTCATATTATAATAGAGACAGTTGATCTAGCTGGTCTGTCATAATACAATAGAGACAGTAGATCTAGCTGCTCTGTCATAATATAATAGAGACAGTAGATATAGCTGGTCTGTCATATTATAATAGAGACAGTAGATCTAGCTGGTCTGTCATAATACAATAGAGACAATAGATCTAGCTGGTCTGTCATATTATAATAGAGACAGTATATCTAGCTGGTCTGTCATAATACAATAGAGACAGTAGATCTAGCTGCTCTGTCATAATATATTAGAGACAGTCGATATAGCTGGTCTGTCAAATTATAATAGAGACAGTAGATCTAGCTGGTCTGTCATAATACAATAGAGACAATAGATCTAGCTGGTCTATCATAATATAATAGAGACTGTAGACCTAGCATGTCTGTCATAATATAATAGAGACAGTAGATCTAGCTGGTCTGTCATAATATAATAGAGAGAGTAGATCTAGCTGGAATGTCATATTATAATGGAGACAGTAGATCTAGCTGGTCTGTCATATTATAAAAGAGAGAGTAGATCTAGCTGGTCTGTCATAATGCAATAGAGACAGTAGATCTAGCTGCTCTGTCATAATATAATAGAGACAGTAGATGTAGCTGGTCTGTCATATTATAATAGAGACAGTAGATCTAGCTGGTCTGTCATAATACAATAGAGACAGTAGATCTAGCTGCTCTGTCATAATATAATAGAGACAGTAGATCTAGCTGGTCTGTCATAATGCAATAGAGACAGTAGATCTAGCTGCTCTGTCATAATATAATAGAGACAGTAGATCTAGCTGGAATGTCATATTATAATGGAGACAGTAGATCTAGCTGGTCTGTCATAATATAATAGAGACAGTAGATCTAGCTGGTCTGTCATATTATAATAGAGACAGTTGATCTAGCTGGTCTGTCATAATACAATAGAGACAGTAGATCTAGCTGCTCTGTCATAATATAATAGAGAGAGTAGATCTAGCTGGTCTGTCATAATACAATAGAGACAGTAGATCTAGCTGCTCTGTCATAATATAATAGAGACAGTAGATCTAGCTGGTCTGTCATAATGCAATAGAGACAGTAGATCTAGCTGCTCTGTCATAATATAATAGAGACAGTAGATCTAGCTGGAATGTCATATTATAATGGAGACAGTAGATCTAGCTGGTCTGTCATAATATAATAGAGACAGTTGATCTAGCTGGTCTGTCATATTATAATAGAGACAGTAGATCTAGCTGGTCTGTCATAATACAATAGAGACAGTAGATCTAGCTGCTCTGTCATAATATAATAGAGACAGTAGATATAGCTGGTCTATCATAATATAATAGAGACTGTAGACCTAGCTGGTCTGTCATAATATAATAGAGACAGTAGATCTAGCTAGTCTGTCATAATATAATAGAGAGAGTAGATCTAGCTGGAATGTCATATTATAATGGAGACAGTAGATTGAGCTGGTCTGTCATAATACAATAGAGACAGTAGATCTAGCTGGTCTGTCATGAAACAATAGAGACAGTAGATCTAGCTGGTCTGTCATATTATAATAGAGAGAGTAGATCTAGCTGGTCTGTCATAATACAACAGAGACAGTAGATATAGCTGGTCTGTCATAATACAACAGAGACAGTAGATCTAGCTGGTCTGTCATATTATAATAGAGACAGTAGATCGAGCTGGTCTGTCATAATACAATAGAGACAATAGATCTAGCTGGTCTGTCATAATATAATAGAGACAGTAGATCTAGCTGGACTGTCATAATATAATAGAGAAAGTAGATCTAGCTGGTCTGTCATAAAACAATAGAGACAGTAGATCTAGCTGGTCTGTCATATTATAATAGAGAGAGTAGATCTAGCTGGTCTGTCATAATGCAATAGAGACAGTAGATCTAGCTGCTCTGTCATAATATAATAGAGACAGTAGATCTAGCTGGTCTGTCATATTATAATAGAGACAGTAGATCTAGCTGGTCTGTCATAATACAATAGAGACAGTAGATCTAGCTGCTCTGTCATAATATAATAGAGACAGTAGATATAGCTGGTCTGTCATATTATAATAGAGACAGTAGATCTAGCTGGTCTGTCATAATACAATAGAGACAATAGATCTAGCTGGTCTATCATAATATAATAGAGACTGTAGACCTAGCTGGTCTGTCATAATATAATAGAGACAGGAGATCTAGCTGGTCTGTCATAATATAATAGAGAGAGTAGATCTAGCTGGAATGTCATATTATAATGGAGACAGTAGATCTAGCTGGTCTGTCATAATATAATAGAGACAGTAGATCTAGCTGGTCTGTCATATTATAATAGAGACAGTAGATCTAGCTGGTCTGTCATAATACAATAGAGACAGTAGATCTAGCTGCTCTGTCATAATATAATAGAGACAGTAGATATAGCTGTTCTGTCATATTATAATAGAGACAGTAGATCTAGCTGGTCTGTCATAATACAATAGAGACAATAGATCTAGCTGGTCTATCATAATATAATAGAGACTGTAGACCTAGCTGGTCTGTCATAATATAATAGAGACAGTAGATCTAGCTGGTCTGTCATATTATAATAGAGACAGTAGATCGAGCTGGTCTGTCATAATACAATAGAGACAATAGATCTAGCTGGTCTGTCATAATATAATAGAGACAGTAGATCTAGCTGGACTGTCATAATATAATAGAGAAAGTAGATCTAGCTGGTCTGTCATAATACAATAGAGACAGTAGATCTAACTGGTCTGTCATAATATAATAGAGAAAGTAGATCCAGCTGGTCTGTCATAATATAATAGAGAGAGTAGATCTAGCTGTTCTGTCAGAATATAAAAGAGACAGTAGATCTAGCTGGTCTGTCATATTATAACAGAGACAGTAGATCTAGCTGGTCTGTCATAATACAATAGAGACAGTAGATCTAGCTGGTCTGTCATAATATAATAGAGAAAGTAGATCCAGCTGGTCTGTCATAATATAATAGAGACAGTAGATCTAGCTGGTCTGTCATAATATAATAGAGACTTAGAGACATTAGATCTAGCTAGTCTGTCATATTATAATAGAGACAGTAGATCTAGCTGGTCTGTCATAATATAATATAGACAGTATATCTAGCTGGTCTGTCATAATATAATAGAGACTTAGAGACATTAGATCTAGCTGGTCTGTTATAATATAATAGAGACAGTAGATCTAGCTGGTCTGTTATAATATAATAGAGACAGTTGAACTAGCTGGTCTGTCATAATACAATAGAGACAATAGATCTAGCTGGTCTATCATAATATAATAGAGACTGTAGACCTAGCTGGTCTGTCATAATATAATAGAGACAGTAGATCTAGCTGGTCTGTCATAATACAATAGAGACAATAGATCTAGCTGGTCTATCATAATATAATAGAGACTGTAGACCTAGCTGGTCTGTCATAATATAATAGAGACAGTAGATCTAGCTGGTCTGTCATATTATAATAGAGACAGTAGATCGAGCTGGTCTGTCATAATACAATAGAGACAATAGATCTAGCTGGTCTGTCATAATATAATAGAGACAGTAGATCTAGCTGGACTGTCATAATATAATAGAGAATGTAGATCTAGCTGGTCTGTCATAATACAATAGAGACAGTAGATCTAGCTGGTCTGTCATAATATAATAGAGAAAGTAGATCCAGCTGGTCTGTCATAATATAATAGAGAGAGTAGATCTAGCTGTTCTGTCAGAATATAAAAGAGACAGTAGATCTAGCTGGTCTGTCATATTATAATAGAGAAAGTAGATCCAGCTGGTCTGTCATAATATAATAGAGATAGTAGATCTAGCTGGTCTGTCATAATATAATAGAGACTTAGAGACATTAGATCTAGCTAGTCTGTCATATTATAATAGACACAGTAGATCTAGCTGGTCTGTCATAATATAATATAGACAGTATATCTAGCTGGTCTGTCATAATATAATAGAGACTTAGAGACATTAGATCTAGCTGGTCTGTTATAATATAATAGAGACAGTTGAACTAGCTGGTCTGTCATAATACAATAGAGAAAGTAGATCCAGCTGGTCTGTCATAGTACAATAGAGACAATAGATCTAGCTGGTCTGTCATAATATAATAGAGACAGTAGATCTAGCTGGTTTGTCATAATATAATAGAAACAGTAGATCTAGCTGGTCTGTCATAAAACAATAGAGACAGTAGATCTAGCTGGTCTGTCATATTATAATAGAGAGAGTAGATCTAGCTGGTCTGTCATAATACAACAGAGACAGTAGATATAGCTGGTCTGTCATAATACAACAGAGACAGTAGATCTAGCTGGTCTGTCATATTATAATAGAGACAGTAGATCGAGCTGGTCTGTCATAATACAATAGAGACAATAGATCTAGCTGGTCTGTCATAATATAATAGAGACAATAGATCTAGCTGGTCTGTCATAATATAATAGAGACAGTAGATCTAGCTGGACTGTCATAATATAATAGAGAAAGTAGATCTAGCTGGTCTGTCATAAAACAATAGAGACAGTAGATCTAGCTGGTCTGTCATATTATAATAGAGAGAGTAGATCTAGCTGGTCTGTCATAATATAATAGAGACAGTAGATGTAGCTGGTCTGTCATATTATAATAGAGACAGTAGATCTAGCTGGTCTGTCATAATACAATAGAGACAGTAGATCTAGCTGCTCTGTCATAATATAATAGAGACTGTTTATCTAGCTGGTCTGTCATAATGCAATAGAGACAGTAGATCTAGCTGCTCTGTCATAATATAATAGAGACAGTAGATCTAGCTGGAATGTCATATTATAATGGAGACAGTAGATCTAGCTGGTCTGTCATAATATAATAGAGACAGTAGATCTAGCTGGTCTGTCATATTATAATAGAGACAGTTGATCTAGCTGGTCTGTCATAATACAATAGAGACAGTAGATCTAGCTGCTCTGTCATAATATAATAGAGAGAGTAGATCTAGCTGGTCTGTCATAATACAATAGAGACAGTAGATCTAGCTGCTCTGTCATAATATAATAGAGACAGTAGATCTAGCTGGTCTGTCATAATGCAATAGAGACAGTAGATCTAGCTGCTCTGTCATAATATAATAGAGACAGTAGATCTAGCTGGAATGTCATATTATAATGGAGACAGTAGATCTAGCTGGTCTGTCATAATATAATAGAGACAGTTGATCTAGCTGGTCTGTCATATTATAATAGAGACAGTAGATCTAGCTGGTCTGTCATAATACAATAGAGACAGTAGATCTAGCTGCTCTGTCATAATATAATAGAGACAGTAGATATAGCTGGTCTGTCATATTATAATAGAGACAGTAGATCTAGCTGGTCTGTCATAATACAATAGAGACAATAGATTTAGCTGGTCTATCATAATATAATAGAGACTGTAGACCTAGCTGGTCTGTCATAATATAATAGAGACAGTAGATCTAGCTAGTCTGTCATAATATAATAGAGAGAGTAGATCTAGCTGGAATGTCATATTATAATGGAGACAGTAGATTGAGCTGGTCTGTCATAATACAATAGAGACAGTAGATCTAGCTGGTCTGTCATATTATAATAGAGAGAGTAGATCTAGCTGGTCTGTCATAATACAACAGAGACAGTAGATATAGCTGGTCTGTCATAATACAACAGAGACAGTAGATCTAGCTGGTCTGTCATATTATAATAGAGACAGTAGATCGAGCTGGTCGGTCATAATACAATAGAGACAATAGATCTAGCTGGTCTGTCATAATATAATAGAGACAGTAGATCTAGCTGGACTGTCATAATATAATAGAGAAAGTAGATCTAGCTGGTCTGTCATAAAACAATAGAGACAGTAGATCTAGCTGGTCTGTCATATTATAATAGAGAGAGTAGATCTAGCTGGTCTGTCATAATGCATTAGAGACAGTAGATCTAGCTGCTCTGTCATAATATAATAGAGACAGTAGATCTAGCTGGTCTGTCATATTATAATAGAGACAGTAGATCTAGCTGGTCTGTCATAATACAATAGAGACAGTAGATCTAGCTGCTCTGTCATAATATAATAGAGACAGTAGATATAGCTGGTCTGTCATATTATAATAGAGACAGTAGATCTAGCTGGTCTGTCATAATACAATAGAGACAATAGATCTAGCTGGTCTATCATAATATAATAGAGACTGTAGACCTAGCTGGTCTGTCATAATATAATAGAGACAGGAGATCTAGCTGGTCTGTCATGATATAATAGAGAGAGTAGATCTAGCTGGAATGTCATATTATAATGGAGACAGTAGATCTAGCTGGTCTGTCATAATATAATAGAGACAGTAGATCTAGCTGGTCTGTCATATTATAATAGAGACAGTAGATCTAGCTGGTCTGTCATAATACAATAGAGACAGTAGATCTAGCTGCTCTGTCATAATATAATAGAGACAGTAGATATAGCTGTTCTGTCATATTATAATAGAGACAGTAGATCTAGCTGGTCTGTCATAATACAATAGAGACAATAGATCTAGCTGGTCTATCATAATATAATAGAGACTGTAGACCTAGCTGGTCTGTCATAATATAATAGAGACAGTAGATCTAGCTGGTCTGTCATATTATAATAGAGACAGTAGATCGAGCTGGTCTGTCATAATACAATAGATCTAGCTGGTCTGTCATAATATAATAGAGACAGTAGATCTAGCTGGACTGTCATAATATAATAGAGAAAGTAGATCTAGCTGGTCTGTCATAATACAATAGAGACAGTAGATCTAGCTGGTCTGTCATAATATAATAGAGAAAGTAGATCCAGCTGGTCTGTCATAATATAATAGAGAGAGTAGATCTAGCTGTTCTGTCAGAATATAAAAGAGACAGTAGATCTAGCTGGTCTGTCATATTATAACAGAGACAGTAGATCTAGCTGGTCTGTCATAATACAATAGAGACAGTAAATCCAGCTGGTTTGTCATAATATAATAGAGACAGTAGATCTAGCTGGTCTGTCATAATATAATAGAGAAAGTAGATCCAGCTGGTCTGTCATAATATAATAGAGACAGTAGATCTAGCTGGTCTGTCATAATATAATAGAGACTTCGAGACATTAGATCTAGCTAGTCTGTCATATTATAATAGAGACAGTAGATCTAGCTGGTCTGTCATAATATAATATAGACAGTATATCTAGCTGGTCTGTCATAATATAATAGAGACTTAGAGACATTAGATCTAGCTGGTCTGTTATAATATAATAGAGACAGTAGATCTAGCTGGTCTGTTATAATATAATAGAGACAGTTGAACTAGCTGGTCTGTCATAATACAATAGAGACAATAGATCTAGCTGGTCTATCATAATATAATAGAGACTGTAGACCTAGCTGGTCTGTCATAATATAATAGAGACAGTAGATCTAGCTGGTCTGTCATAATACAATAGAGACAATAGATCTAGCTGGTCTATCATAATATAATAGAGACTGTAGACCTAGCTGGTCTGTCATAATATAATAGAGACAGTAGATCTAGCCTGTCTGTCATATTATAATAGAGACAGTAGATCGAGCTGGTCTGTCATAATACAATAGAGACAATAGATCTAGCTGGTCTGTCATAATATAATAGAGAAAGTAGATCCAGCTGGTCTGTCATAATATAATAGAGAGAGTAGATCTAGCTGTTCTGTCAGAATATAAAAGAGACAGTAGATCTAGCTGGTCTGTCATATTATAACAGAGACAGTAGATCTAGCTGGACTGTCATAATATAATAGAGAAAGTAGATCTAGCTGGTCTGTCATAATACAATAGAGACAGTAGATCTAGCTGGTCTGTCATAATATAATAGAGAAAGTAGATCCAGCTGGTCTGTCATAATATAATAGAGAGAGTAGATCTAGCTGTTCTGTCAGAATATAAAAGAGACAGTAGATCTAGCTGGTCTGTCATATTATAACAGAGACAGTAGATCTAGCTGGTCTGTCATAATACAATAGAGACAGTAAATCCAGCTGGTCTGTCATAATATAATAGAGACAGTAGATCTAGCTGGTCTGTCATAATATAATAGAGAAAGTAGATCCAGCTGGTCTGTCATAATATAATAGAGATAGTAGATCTAGCTGGTCTGTCATAATATAATAGAGACTTAGAGACATTAGATCTAGCTAGTCTGTCATATTATAATAGAGACAGTAGATCTAGCTGGTCTGTCATAATATAATATAGACAGTATATCTAGCTGGTCTGTCATAATATAATAGAGACTTAGAGACATTAGATCTAGCTGGTCTGTTATAATATAATAGAGACAGTAGATCTAGCTGGTCTGTTATAATATAATAAAGACAGTAGATCTAGCTGGTCTGTCATAATACAATAGAGACAGTAGATCTAGCTGCTCTGTCATAATATAATAGAGACAGTAGATATAGCTGGTCTGTCATATTATAATAGAGACAGTAGATCTAGCTGGTCTGTCATAATACAATAGAGACAATAGATCTAGCTGGTCTATCATAATATAATAGAGACTGTAGACCTAGCTGGTCTGTCATAATATAATAGAGTCAGTAGATCTAGCTAGTCTGTCATAATATAATAGAGAGAGTAGATCTAGCTGGAATGTCATATTATAATGGAGACAGTAGATTGAGCTGGTCTGTCATAATACAATAGAGACAGTAGATCTAGCTGGTCTGTCATATTATAATAGAGAGAGTAGATCTAGCTGGTCTGTCATAATACAACAGAGACAGTAGATATAGCTGGTATGTCATAATACAACAGAGACAGTAGATCTAGCTGGTCTGTCATATTATAATAGAGACAGTAGATCGAGCTGGTCGGTCATAATACAATAGAGACAATAGATCTAGCTGGTCTGTCATAATATAATAGAGACAGTAGATCTAGCTGGACTGTCATAATATAATAGAGAAAGTAGATCTAGCTGGTCTGTCATAAAACAATAGAGACAGTAGATCTAGCTGGTCTGTCATATTATAATAGAGAGAGTAGATCTAGCTGGTCTGTCATAATGCATTAGAGACAGTAGATCTAGCTGCTCTGTCATAATATAATAGAGACAGTAGATCTAGCTGGTCTGTCATATTATAATAGAGACAGTAGATCTAGCTGGTCTGTCATAATACAATAGAGACAGTAGATCTAGCTGCTCTGTCATAATATAATAGAGACAGTAGATATAGCTGGTCTGTCATATTATAATAGAGACAGTAGATCTAGCTGGTCTGTCATAATACAATAGAGACAATAGATCTAGCTGGTCTATCATAATATAATAGAGACTGTAGACCTAGCTGGTCTGTCATAATATAATAGAGACAGGAGATCTAGCTGGTCTGTCATAATATAATAGAGAGAGTAGATCTAGCTGGAATGTCATATTATAATGGAGACAGTAGATCTAGCTGGTCTGTCATAATATAATAGAGACAGTAGATCTAGCTGGTCTGTCATATTATAATAGAGACAGTAGATCTAGCTGGTCTGTCATAATACAATAGAGACAGTAGATCTAGCTTATCTGTCATAATATAATAGAGACAGTAGATATAGCTGTTCTGTCATATTATAATAGAGACAGTAGATCTAGCTGGTCTGTCATAATACAATAGAGACAATAGATCTAGCTGGTCTATCATAATATAATAGAGACTGTAGACCTAGCTGGTCTGTCATAATATAATAGAGACAGTAGATCTAGCTGGTCTGTCATATTATAATAGAGACAGTAGATCGAGCTGGTCTGTCATAATACAATAGATCTAGCTGGTCTGTCATAATATAATAGAGACAGTAGATCTAGCTGGACTGTCATAATATAATAGAGAAAGTAGATCTAGCTGGTCTGTCATAATACAATAGAGACAGTAGATCTAGCTGGTCTGTCATAATATAATAGAGAAAGTAGATCCAGCTGGTCTGTCATAATATAATAGAGAGAGTAGATCTAGCTGTTCTGTCAGAATATAAAAGAGACAGTAGATCTAGCTGGTCTGTCATATTATAACAGAGACAGTAGATCTAGCTGGTCTGTCATAATACAATAGAGACAGTAAATCGAGCTGGTTTGTCATAATATAATAGAGACAGTAGATCTAGCTGGTCTGTCATAATATAATAGAGAAAGTAGATCCAGCTGGTCTGTCATAATATAATAGAGACAGTAGATCTAGCTGGTCTGTCATAATATAATAGAGACTTAGAGACATTAGATCTAGCTAGTCTGTCATATTATAATAGAGACAGTAGATCTAGCTGGTCTGTCATAATATAATATAGACAGTATATCTAGCTGGTCTGTCATAATATAATAGAGACTTAGAGACATTAGATCTAGCTGGTCTGTTATAATATAATAGAGACAGTAGATCTAGCTGGTCTGTTATAATATAATAGAGACAGTTGAACTAGCTGGTCTGTCATAATACAATAGAGACAATAGATCTAGCTGGTCTATCATAATATAATAGAGACTGTAGACCTAGCTGGTCTGTCATAATATAATAGAGACAGTAGATCTAGCTGGTCTGTCATAATACAATAGAGACAATAGATCTAGCTGGTCTATCATAATATAATAGAGACTGTAGACCTAGCTGGTCTGTCATAATATAATAGAGACAGTAGATCTAGCCTGTCTGTCATATTATAATAGAGACAGTAGATCGAGCTGGTCTGTCATAATACAATAGAGACAATAGATCTAGCTGGTCTGTCATAATATAATAGAGAAAGTAGATCCAGCTGGTCTGTCATAATATAATAGAGAGAGTAGATCTAGCTGTTCTGTCAGAATATAAAAGAGACAGTAGATCTAGCTGGTCTGTCATATTATAACAGAGACAGTAGATCTAGCTGGACTGTCATAATATAATAGAGAAAGTAGATCTAGCTGGTCTGTCATAATACAATAGAGACAGTAGATCTAGCTGGTCTGTCATAATATAATAGAGAAAGTAGATCCAGCTGGTCTGTCATAATATAATAGAGAGAGTAGATCTAGCTGTTCTGTCAGAATATAAAAGAGACAGTAGATCTAGCTGGTCTGTCATATTATAACAGAGACAGTAGATCTAGCTGGTCTGTCATAATACAATAGAGACAGTAAATCCAGCTGGTCTGTCATAATATAATAGAGACAGTAGATCTAGCTGGTCTGTCATAATATAATAGAGAAAGTAGATCCAGCTGGTCTGTCATAATATAATAGAGATAGTAGATCTAGCTGGTCTGTCATAATATAATAGAGACTTAGAGACATTAGATCTAGCTAGTCTGTCATATTATAATAGAGACAGTAGATCTAGCTGGTCTGTCATAATATAATATAGACAGTATATCTAGCTGGTCTGTCATAATATAATAGAGACTTAGAGACATTAGATCTAGCTGGTCTGTTATAATATAATAGAGACAGTAGATCTAGCTGGTCTGTTATAATATAATAGAGACAGTTGAACTAGCTGGTCTGTCATAATACAATAGAGAAAGTAGATCCAGCTGGTCTGTCTTAGTACAATAGAGACAATAGATCTAGCTGGTCTGTCATAATATAATAGAGACAGTAGATCTAGCTGGACTGTCATAATGTAATAGAGAAAGTAGATCTAGCTGGTCTGTCATAAAACAATAGAGACAGTAGATATAGCTGGTCTGTCATAATACAACAGAGACAGTAGATCTAGCTGGTCTGTCATATTATAATAGAGAAAGTAGATCGAGCTGGTCTGTCATAATACAATAGAGACAATAGATCTAGCTGGTCTGTCATAATATAATAGAGACAATAGATCTAGCTGGTCTGTCATAATATAATAGAGACAGTAGATCTAGCTGGACTGTCATAATATAATAGAGAAAGTAGATCTAGCTGGTCTGTCATAAAACAATAGAGACAGTAGATCTAGCTGGTCTGTCATATTATAATAGAGAGAGTAGATCTAGCTGGTCTGTCATAAAACAATAGAGACAGTAGATCTAGCTGGTCTGTCATAATACAACAGAGACAGTAGATCTAGCTGGACTGTCATAATATAATAGAGAAAGTAGATCTAGCTGGTCTGTCATAAAACAATAGAGACAGTAGATCTAGCTGGTCTGTCATATTATAATAGAGAGAGTAGATCTAGCTGGTCTGTCATAATACAAAAGAGACAGTAGATCTAGCTGCTCTGTCATAATATAATAGAGACAGTATATCTAGCTGGTCTGTCATAATACAATAGAGACAGTAGATCTAGCTGCTCTGTCATAATATAATAGAGACAGTAGATATAGCTGGTCTGTCAAATTATAATAGAGACAGTAGATCTAGCTGGTCTGTCATAATACAATAGAGACAATAGATCTAGCTGGTCTATCATAATATAATAGAGACTGTAGACCTAGCATGTCTGTCATAATATAATAGAGACAGTAGATCTAGCTGGTCTGTCATAATATAATAGAGAGAGTAGATCTAGCTGGAATGTCATATTATAATAGAGACAGTAGATCTAGCTGGTCTGTCATAATGCAATAGAGACAGTAGATCTAGCTGCTCTGTCATAATATAATAGAGACAGTAGATGTAGCTGGTCTGTCATATTATAATAGAGACAGTAGATCTAGCTGGTCTGTCATAATACAATAGAGACAGTAGATCTAGCTGCTCTGTCATAATATAATAGAGACAGTAGATCTAGCTGGTCTGTCATAATGCAATAGAGACAGTAGATCTAGCTGCTCTGTCATAATATAATAGAGACAGTAGATCTAGCTGGAATGTCATATTATAATGGAGACAGTAGATCTAGCTGGTCTGTCATAATATAATAGAGACAGTAGATCTAGCTGGTCTGTCATATTATAATAGAGACAGTAGATCTAGCTGGTCTGTCATAATACAATAGAGACAGTAGATCTAGCTGCTCTGTCATAATATAATAGAGACAGTAGATATAGCTGGTCTGTCATATTATAATAGAGACAGTAGATCTAGCTGGTCTGTCATAATACAATAGAGACAATAGATCTAGCTGGTCTATCATAATATAATAGAGACTGTAGACCTAGCTGGTCTGTCATAATATAATAGAGACAGTAGATCTAGCTAGTCTGTCATAATATAATAGAGAGAGTAGATCTAGCTGGAATGTCATATTATAATGGAGACAGTAGATTGAGCTGGTCTGTCATAATACAATAGAGACAGTAGATCTAGCTGGTCTGTCATAAAACAATAGAGACAGTAGATCTAGCTGGTCTGTCATATTATAATAGAGAGAGTAGATCTAGCTGGTCTGTCATAATACAACAGAGACAGTAGATATAGCTGGTCTGTCATAATACAACAGAGACAGTAGATCTAGCTGGTCTGTCATATTATAATAGAGACAGTAGATCGAGCTGGTCTGTCATAATACAATAGAGACAATAGATCTAGCTGGACTGTCATAATATAATAGAGAAAGTAGATCTAGCTGGTCTGTCATAAAACAATAGAGACAGTAGATCTAGCTGGTCTGTCATATTATAATAGAGACAGTAGATCTAGCTGGTCTGTCATAATACAATAGAGACAGTAGATCTAGCTGCTCTGTCATAATATAATAGAGACAGTAGATATAGCTGGTCTGTCAAATTATAATAGAGACAGTAGATCTAGCTGGTCTGTCATAATACAATAGAGACAATAGATCTAGCTGGTCTATCATAATATAATAGAGACTGTAGACCTAGCATGTCTGTCATAATATAATAGAGACAGTAGATCTAGCTGGTCTGTCATAATATAATAGAGAGAGTAGATCTAGCTGGAATGTCATATTATAATAGAGACAGTAGATCTAGCTGGTCTGTCATAATGCAATAGAGACAGTAGATCTAGCTGCTCTGTCATAATATAATAGAGACAGTAGATGTAGCTGGTCTGTCATATTATAATAGAGACAGTAGATCTAGCTGGTCTGTCATAATACAATAGAGACAGTAGATCTAGCTGCTCTGTCATAATATAATAGAGACAGTAGATCTAGCTGGTCTGTCATAATGCAATAGAGACAGTAGATCTAGCTGCTCTGTCATAATATAATAGAGACAGTAGATCTAGCTGGAATGTCATATTATAATGGAGACAGTAGATCTAGCTGGACTGTCATAATATAATAGAGAAAGTAGATCTAGCTGGTCTGTCATAATACAATAGAGACAGTAGATCTAGCTGGTCTGTCATAATATAATAGAGAAAGTAGATCCAGCTGGTCTGTCATAATATAATAGAGAGAGTAGATCTAGCTGTTCTGTCAGAATATAAAAGAGACAGTAGATCTAGCTGGTCTGTCATATTATAACAGAGACAGTAGATCTAGCTGGTCTGTCATAATACAATAGAGACAGTAAATCCAGCTGGTTTGTCATAATATAATAGAGACAGTAGATCTAGCTGGTCTGTCATAATATAATAGAGAAAGTAGATCCAGCTGGTCTGTCATAATATAATAGAGACAGTAGATCTAGCTGGTCTGTCATAATATAATAGAGACTTAGAGACATTAGATCTAGCTAGTCTGTCATATTATAATAGAGACAGTAGATCTAGCTGGTCTGTCATAATATAATATAGACAGTATATCTAGCTGGTCTGTCATAATATAATAGAGACTTAGAGACATTAGATCTAGCTGGTCTGTTATAATATAATAGAGACAGTAGATCTAGCTGGTCTGTTATAATATAATAGAGACAGTTGAACTAGCTGGTCTGTCATAATACAATAGAGACAATAGATCTAGCTGGTCTATCATAATATAATAGAGACTGTAGACCTAGCTGGTCTGTCATAATATAATAGAGACAGTAGATCTAGCTGGTCTGTCATAATACAATAGAGACAATAGATCTAGCTGGTCTATCATAATATAATAGAGACTGTAGACCTAGCTGGTCTGTCATAATATAATAGAGACAGTAGATCTAGCCTGTCTGTCATATTATAATAGAGACAGTAGATCGAGCTGGTCTGTCATAATACAATAGAGACAATAGATCTAGCTGGTCTGTCATAATATAATAGAGAAAGTAGATCCAGCTGGTCTGTCATAATATAATAGAGAGAGTAGATCTAGCTGTTCTGTCAGAATATAAAAGAGACAGTAGATCTAGCTGGTCTGTCATATTATAACAGAGACAGTAGATCTAGCTGGACTGTCATAATATAATAGAGAAAGTAGATCTAGCTGGTCTGTCATAATACAATAGAGACAGTAGATCTAGCTGGTCTGTCATAATATAATAGAGAAAGTAGATCCAGCTGGTCTGTCATAATATAATAGAGAGAGTAGATCTAGCTGTTCTGTCAGAATATAAAAGAGACAGTAGATCTAGCTGGTCTGTCATATTATAACAGAGACAGTAGATCTAGCTGGTCTGTCATAATACAATAGAGACAGTAAATCCAGCTGGTCTGTCATAATATAATAGAGACAGTAGATCTAGCTGGTCTGTCATAATATAATAGAGAAAGTAGATCCAGCTGGTCTGTCATAATATAATAGAGATAGTAGATCTAGCTGGTCTGTCATAATATAATAGAGACTTAGAGACATTAGATCTAGCTAGTCTGTCATATTATAATAGAGACAGTAGATCTAGCTGGTCTGTCATAATATAATATAGACAGTATATCTAGCTGGTCTGTCATAATATAATAGAGACTTAGAGACATTAGATCTAGCTGGTCTGTTATAATATAATAGAGACAGTAGATCTAGCTGGTCTGTTATAATATAATAGAGACAGTTGAACTAGCTGGTCTGTCATAATACAATAGAGAAAGTAGATCCAGCTGGTCTGTCTTAGTACAATAGAGACAATAGATCTAGCTGGTCTGTCATAATATAATAGAGACAGTAGATCTAGCTGGACTGTCATAATGTAATAGAGAAAGTAGATCTAGCTGGTCTGTCATAAAACAATAGAGACAGTAGATATAGCTGGTCTGTCATAATACAACAGAGACAGTAGATCTAGCTGGTCTGTCATATTATAATAGAGAAAGTAGATCGAGCTGGTCTGTCATAATACAATAGAGACAATAGATCTAGCTGGTCTGTCATAATATAATAGAGACAATAGATCTAGCTGGTCTGTCATAATATAATAGAGACAGTAGATCTAGCTGGACTGTCATAATATAATAGAGAAAGTAGATCTAGCTGGTCTGTCATAAAACAATAGAGACAGTAGATCTAGCTGGTCTGTCATATTATAATAGAGAGAGTAGATCTAGCTGGTCTGTCATAAAACAATAGAGACAGTAGATCTAGCTGGTCTGTCATAATACAACAGAGACAGTAGATCTAGCTGGACTGTCATAATATAATAGAGAAAGTAGATCTAGCTGGTCTGTCATAAAACAATAGAGACAGTAGATCTAGCTGGTCTGTCATATTATAATAGAGAGAGTAGATCTAGCTGGTCTGTCATAATACAATAGAGACAGTAGATCTAGCTGCTCTGTCATAATATAATAGAGACAGTATATCTAGCTGGTCTGTCATAATACAATAGAGACAGTAGATCTAGCTGCTCTGTCATAATATAATAGAGACAGTAGATATAGCTGGTCTGTCAAATTATAATAGAGACAGTAGATCTAGCTGGTCTGTCATAATACAATAGAGACAATAGATCTAGCTGGTCTATCATAATATAATAGAGACTGTAGACCTAGCATGTCTGTCATAATATAATAGAGACAGTAGATCTAGCTGGTCTGTCATAATATAATAGAGAGAGTAGATCTAGCTGGAATGTCATATTATAATAGAGACAGTAGATCTAGCTGGTCTGTCATAATGCAATAGAGACAGTAGATCTAGCTGCTCTGTCATAATATAATAGAGACAGTAGATGTAGCTGGTCTGTCATATTATAATAGAGACAGTAGATCTAGCTGGTCTGTCATAATACAATAGAGACAGTAGATCTAGCTGCTCTGTCATAATATAATAGAGACAGTAGATCTAGCTGGTCTGTCATAATGCAATAGAGACAGTAGATCTAGCTGCTCTGTCATAATATAATAGAGACAGTAGATCTAGCTGGAATGTCATATTATAATGGAGACAGTAGATCTAGCTGGTCTGTCATAATATAATAGAGACAGTAGATCTAGCTGGTCTGTCATATTATAATAGAGACAGTAGATCTAGCTGGTCTGTCATAATACAATAGAGACAGTAGATCTAGCTGCTCTGTCATAATATAATAGAGACAGTAGATATAGCTGGTCTGTCATATTATAATAGAGACAGTAGATCTAGCTGGTCTGTCATAATACAATAGAGACAATAGATCTAGCTGGTCTATCATAATATAATAGAGACTGTAGACCTAGCTGGTCTGTCATAATATAATAGAGACAGTAGATCTAGCTAGTCTGTCATAATATAATAGAGAGAGTAGATCTAGCTGGAATGTCATATTATAATGGAGACAGTAGATTGAGCTGGTCTGTCATAATACAATAGAGACAGTAGATCTAGCTGGTCTGTCATAAAACAATAGAGACAGTAGATCTAGCTGGTCTGTCATATTATAATAGAGAGAGTAGATCTAGCTGGTCTGTCATAATACAACAGAGACAGTAGATATAGCTGGTCTGTCATAATACAACAGAGACAGTAGATCTAGCTGGTCTGTCATATTATAATAGAGACAGTAGATCGAGCTGGTCTGTCATAATACAATAGAGACAATAGATCTAGCTGGACTGTCATAATATAATAGAGAAAGTAGATCTAGCTGGTCTGTCATAAAACAATAGAGACAGTAGATCTAGCTGGTCTGTCATATTATAATAGAGACAGTAGATCTAGCTGGTCTGTCATAATACAATAGAGACAGTAGATCTAGCTGCTCTGTCATAATATAATAGAGACAGTAGATATAGCTGGTCTGTCAAATTATAATAGAGACAGTAGATCTAGCTGGTCTGTCATAATACAATAGAGACAATAGATCTAGCTGGTCTATCATAATATAATAGAGACTGTAGACCTAGCATGTCTGTCATAATATAATAGAGACAGTAGATCTAGCTGGTCTGTCATAATATAATAGAGAGAGTAGATCTAGCTGGAATGTCATATTATAATAGAGACAGTAGATCTAGCTGGTCTGTCATAATGCAATAGAGACAGTAGATCTAGCTGCTCTGTCATAATATAATAGAGACAGTAGATGTAGCTGGTCTGTCATATTATAATAGAGACAGTAGATCTAGCTGGTCTGTCATAATACAATAGAGACAGTAGATCTAGCTGCTCTGTCATAATATAATAGAGACAGTAGATCTAGCTGGTCTGTCATAATGCAATAGAGACAGTAGATCTAGCTGCTCTGTCATAATATAATAGAGACAGTAGATCTAGCTGGAATGTCATATTATAATGGAGACAGTAGATCTAGCTGGTCTGTCATAATATAATAGAGACAGTAGATCTAGCTGGTCTGTCATATTATAATAGAGACAGTAGATCTAGCTGGTCTGTCATAATACAATAGAGACAGTAGATCTAGCTGCTCTGTCATAATATAATAGAGACAGTAGATATAGCTGGTCTGTCATATTATAATAGAGACAGTAGATCTAGCTGGTCTGTCATAATACAATAGAGACAATAGATCTAGCTGGTCTATCATAATATAATAGAGACTGTAGACCTAGCTGGTCTGTCATAATATAATAGAGACAGTAGATCTAGCTAGTCTGTCATAATATAATAGAGAGAGTAGATCTAGCTGGAATGTCATATTATAATGGAGACAGTAGATTGAGCTGGTCTGTCATAATACAATAGAGACAGTAGATCTAGCTGGTCTGTCATAAAACAATAGAGACAGTAGATCTAGCTGGTCTGTCATATTATAATAGAGAGAGTAGATCTAGCTGGTCTGTCATAATACAACAGAGACAGTAGATATAGCTGGTCTGTCATAATACAACAGAGACAGTAGATCTAGCTGGTCTGTCATATTATAATAGAGACAGTAGATCGAGCTGGTCTGTCATAATACAATAGAGACAATAGATCTAGCTGGACTGTCATAATATAATAGAGAAAGTAGATCTAGCTGGTCTGTCATAAAACAATAGAGACAGTAGATCTAGCTGGTCTGTCATATTATAATAGAGACAGTAGATCTAGCTGGTCTGTCATAATACAATAGAGACAGTAGATCTAGCTGCTCTGTCCTAATATAATAGAGACAGTAGATATAGATGGTCTGTCATATTATAATAGAGACAGTAGATCTAGCTGGTCTGTCATAATACAATAGAGACAATAGATCTAGCTGGTCTATCATAATATAATAGAGACTGTAGACCTAGCATGTCTGTCATAATATAATAGAGACAGTAGATCTAGCTGGTCTGTCATAATATAATAGAGAGAGTAGATCTAGCTGGAATGTCATATTATAATAGAGACAGTAGATCTAGCTGGTCTGTCATAATGCAATAGAGACAGTAGATCTAGCTGCTCTGTCATAATATAATAGAGACAGTAGATGTAGCTGGTCTGTCATATTATAATAGAGACAGTAGATCTAGCTGGTCTGTCATAATACAATAGAGACAGTAGATCTAGCTGCTCTGTCATAATATAATAGAGACAGTAGATCTAGCTGGTCTGTCATAATGCAATAGAGACAGTAGATCTAGCTGCTCTGTCATAATATAATAGAGACAGTAGATCGAGCTGGTCTGTCATAATACAATAGAGACAATAGATCTAGCTGGACTGTCATAATATAATAGAGAAAGTAGATCTAGCTGGTCTGTCATAAAACAATAGAGACAGTAGATCTAGCTGGTCTGTCATATTATAATAGAGACAGTAGATCTAGCTGGTCTGTCATAATACAATAGAGACAGTAGATCTAGCTGCTCTGTCATAATATAATAGAGACAGTAGATATAGATGGTCTGTCATATTATAATAGAGACGGTAGATCTAGCTCGTCTGTCATAATATAATAGAGACAGTAGATCTAGCTGGTCTGTCATAATATAATAGAGAGAGTAGATCTAGCTGGAATGTCATATTATAATGGAGACAGTAGATCTAGCTGGTCTGTCATATTATAAAAGAGAGAGTAGATCTAGCTGGTCTGTCATAATGCAATAGAGACAGTAGATCTAGCTGCTCTGTCATAATATAATAGAGACAGTAGATCTAGCTGGTCTGTCATATTATAATAGAGACAGTAGATCTAGCTGGTCTGTCATAATACAATAGAGACAGTAGATCTAGCTGCTCTGTCATAATATAATAGAGACAGTAGATCTAGCTGGACTGTCATAATATAATAGAGAAAGTAGATCTAGCTGGTCTGTCATAAAACAATAGAGACAGTAGATCTAGCTGGTCTGTCATATTATAATAGAGAGAGTAGATCTAGCTGGTCTGTCATAATACAATAGAGACAATGGATCTAGCTGGTCTGTCATAATATAATAGAGACAGTAGATCTAGCTGGACTGTCATAATATAATAGAGAAAGTAGATCTAGCTGGTCTGTCATAAAACAATAGAGACAGTAGATCTAGCTGGTCTGTCATATTATAATAGAGAGAGTAGATCTAGCTGGTCTGTCATAATGCAATAGAGACAGTAGATCTAGCTGCTCTGTCATAATATAATAGAGACAGTAGATCTAGCTGGTCTGTCATATTATAATAGAGACAGTAGATCTAGCTGGTCTGTCATAATACAATAGAGACAGTAGATCTAGCTGCTCTGTCATAATATAATAGAGACAGTAAATATAGATGGTCTGTCATATTATAATAGAGACAGTAGATCTAGCTGGTCTGTCATAATACAATAGAGACAATAGATCTAGCTGGTCTATCATAATATAATAGAGACTGTAGACCTAGCTGGTCTGTCATAATATAATAGAGACAGTAGATCTAGCTGGTCTGTCATAATATAATAGAGAGAGTAGATCTAGCTGGAATGTCATATTATAATGGAGACAGTAGATCTAGCTGGTCTGTCATATTATAAAAGAGAGAGTAGATCTAGCTGGTCTGTCATAATGCAATAGAGACAGTAGATCTAGCTGCTCTGTCATAATATAATAGAGACAGTAGATCTAGCTGGTCTGTCATATTATAATAGAGACAGTAGATCTAGCTGGTCTGTCATAATACAATAGAGACAGTAGATCTAGCTGCTCTGTCATAATATAATAGAGACAGTAGATCTAGCTGGACTGTCATAATATAATAGAGAAAGTAGATCTAGCTGGTCTGTCATAAAACAATAGAGACAGTAGATCTAGCTGGTCTGTCATAATATAATAGAGAGAGTAGATCTAGCTGGAATGTCATATTATAATGGAGACAGTAGATCTAGCTGGTCTGTCATATTATAAAAGAGAGAGTAGATCTAGCTGGTCTGTCATAATGCAATAGAGACAGTAGATCTAGCTGCTCTGTCATAATATAATAGAGACAGTAGATCTAGCTGGTCTGTCATATTATAATAGAGACAGTAGATCTAGCTGGTCTGTCATAATACAATAGAGACAGTAGATCTAGCTGCTCTGTCATAATATAATAGAGACAGTAGATCTAGCTGGACTGTCATAATATAATAGAGAAAGTAGATCTAGCTGGTCTGTCATAAAACAATAGAGACAGTAGATCTAGCTGGTCTGTCATATTATAATAGAGAGAGTAGATCTAGCTGGTCTGTCATAATACAATAGAGACAATGGATCTAGCTGGTCTGTCATAATATAATAGAGACAGTAGATCTAGCTGGACTGTCATAATATAATAGAGAAAGTAGATCTAGCTGGTCTGTCATAAAACAATAGAGACAGTAGATCTAGCTGGTCTGTCATATTATAATAGAGAGAGTAGATCTAGCTGGTCTGTCATAATGCAATAGAGACAGTAGATCTAGCTGCTCTGTCATAATATAATAGAGACAGTAGATCTAGCTGGTCTGTCATATTATAATAGAGACAGTAGATCTAGCTGGTCTGTCATAATACAATAGAGACAGTAGATCTAGCTGCTCTGTCATAATATAATAGAGACAGTAAATATAGATGGTCTGTCATATTATAATAGAGACAGTAGATCTAGCTGGTCTGTCATAATACAATAGAGACAATAGATCTAGCTGGTCTATCATAATATAATAGAGACTGTAGACCTAGCTGGTCTGTCATAATATAATAGAGACAGTAGATCTAGCTGGTCTGTCATAATATAATAGAGAGAGTAGATCTAGCTGGAATGTCATATTATAATGGAGACAGTAGATCTAGCTGGTCTGTCATATTATAAAAGAGAGAGTAGATCTAGCTGGTCTGTCATAATGCAATAGAGACAGTAGATCTAGCTGCTCTGTCATAATATAATAGAGACAGTAGATCTAGCTGGTCTGTCATATTATAATAGAGACAGTAGATCTAGCTGGTCTGTCATAATACAATAGAGACAGTAGATCTAGCTGCTCTGTCATAATATAATAGAGACAGTAGATCTAGCTGGACTGTCATAATATAATAGAGAAAGTAGATCTAGCTGGTCTGTCATAAAACAATAGAGACAGTAGATCTAGCTGGTCTGTCATATTATAATAGAGAGTGTAGATCTAGCTGGTCTGTCATAATACAATAGAGACAATAGATCTAGCTGGTCTGTCATAATATAATAGAGACAGTAGATCTAGCTGGACTGTCATAATATAATAGAGAAAGTAGATCTAGCTGGTCTGTCATAAAACAATAGAGACAGTAGATCTAGCTGGTCTGTCATATTATAATAGAGAGAGTAGATCTAGCTGGTCTGTCATAATGCAATAGAGACAGTAGATCTAGCTGCTCTGTCATAATATAATAGAGACAGTAGATCTAGCTGGTCTGTCATATTATAATAGAGACAGTAGATCTAGCTGGTCTGTCATAATACAATAGAGACAGTAGATCTAGCTGCTCTGTCATAATATAATAGAGACAGTAGATATAGTTGGTCTGTCATATTATAATAGAGACAGTAGATCTAGCTGGTCTGTCATAATACAATAGAGACAATAGATCTAGCTGGTCTATCATAATATAATAGAGACTGTAGACCTAGCTGGTCTGTCATAATATAATAGAGACAGGAGATCTAGCTGGTCTGTCATAATATAATAGAGAGAGTAGATCTAGCTGGAATGTCATATTATAATGGAGACAGTAGATCTAGCTGGTCTGTCATAATATAATAGAGACAGTAGATCTAGCTGGTCTGTCATATTATAATAGAGACAGTAGATCTAGCTGGTCTGTCATAATACAATAGAGACAGTAGATCTAGCTGCTCTGTCATAATATAATAGAGACAGTAGATATAGCTGGTCTGTCATATTATAATAGAGACAGTAGATCTAGCTGGTCTGTCATAATACAATAGAGACAATAGATCTAGCTGGTCTATCATAATATAATAGAGACTGTAGACCTAGCTGGTCTGTCATAATATAATAGAGACAGTAGATCTAGCTGGTCTGTCATAATATAATAGAGAGAGTAGATCTAGCTGCAATGTCATATTATAATGGAGACAGTAGATCTAGCTGGTCTGTCATATTATAAAAGAGAGAGTAGATCTACTTGGTCTGTCATAATGCCATAGAGACAGTAGATTTAGCTGCTCTGTCATAATATAATAGAGACAGTAGATCTAGCTGGTCTGTCATATTATAATAGAGACAGTAGATCTAGCTGGTCTGTCATAATACAATAGAGACAGTAGATCTAGCTGCTCTGTCATAATATAATAGAGACAGTAGATCTAGCTGGTCTGTCATAATGCAATAGAGACAGTAGATCTAGCTGCTCTGTCATAATATAATAGAGACAGTAGATCTAGCTGGAATGTCATATTATAATGGAGACAGTAGATCTAGCTGGTCTGTCATATTATAATAGAGACAGTAGATCTAGCTGGTCTGTCATATTATAATAGAGACAGTAGATCTAGCTGGTCTGTCATAATACAATAGAGACAGTAGATCTAGCTGCTCTGTCATAATATAATAGAGACAGTAGATATAGCTGGTCTGTCATATTATAATGGAGACAGTAGATTGAGCTGGTCTGTCATAATACAATAGAGACAGTAGATCTAGCTGGTCTGTCATAATATAATAGAGAGAGTAGATCTAGCTGGTCTGGCATATTATAATAGAGATAGTAGATCTAGCTGGTCTGTCATAATGCAATAGAGACAGTAGATCTAGCTGCTCTGTCATAATATAATAGAGACAGGAGATCTAGCTGGTCTGTCATAATATAATAGAGAAAGTAGATCTAGCTGGTATGTCATAAAACAATAGAGACAGTAGATCTTGCAGGTCTGTCATATTATAATAAAGAGAGTATAGATCTAGCCCGTCTGTCATAATATAATAGAGACAGTAGATCTAGCTGGTCTGTCATAATACAATAGAGACAGTAGATCTAGCTGGTCTGTCATAATATAATAGAGGAAGTAGATCCAGCTGGTCTGTCATAATATAATAGAGACAGTAGATCTAGCTGGTCTATCATAATATAATAGAGACAGCAGATCTAGCTGGTCTGTCATAATATAATAGAGACAGTAGATCTAGCTGGTCTGTCATATTGTAAAAGAGAAGGTAGATCTACCTGGTCTGTAATAATATAATAGAGACAGTAGATCTAGCTGGTCTGGTCTGTCATAATACAATAGAGACAGTAGATATAGCTGGTCTGTCATCTTATAATAGAGACAGTAGATCTAGCTGGTCTATCATAATATAATAGAGACAGCAGATCTAGCTGGTCTGTCATAATATAATAGAGACAATAGATCTAGCTGGTCTATCATAATATAATAGAGACTGTAGACCTAGCTGGTCTGTCATAATATAATAGAGACAGTAGATCTAGCTGGTCTGTCAAAATATAATAGAGAGAGTAGATCTAGCTGGAATGTCATATTATAATGGAGACAGTAGATCTAGCTGGTCTGTCATATTATAAAAGAGAGAGTAGATCTAGCTGGTCTGTCATAATGCAACAGAGACAGTAGATCTAGCTGCTCTGTCATAATATAATAGAGACAGTAGATCTAGCTGGTCTGTCATATTATAATAGAGACAGTAGATCTAGCTGGTCTGTCATAATACAATAGAGACAGTAGATCTAGCTGGTCTGTCATAATATAATAGAGACAGTAGATATAGCTGGTCTGTCATATTATAATAGAGACAGTAGATCTAGCTGGTCTGTCATAATACAATAGAGACAATAGATCTAGCTGGTCTATCATAATATAATAGAGACTGTAGACCTAGCTGGTCTGTAATAATATAATAGAGACAGTAGATCTAGCTAGTCTGTCATAATATAATAGAGAGAGTAGATCTAGCTGGAATGTCATATTATAATGGAGACAGTAGATTGAGCTGGTCTGTCATAATACAATAGAGACAGTAGATCTAGCTGGTCTGTCATAATATAATAGAGACAGTAGATCTAGCTGGTCTGTCATAATATAATAGAGAAAGTAGATCCAGCTGGTCTGTCATAAAACAATAGAGACAGTAGATCTAGCTGGTCTGGCATATTATAATAGAGATAGTAGATCTAGCTGGTCTGTCATAATGCAATAGAGACAGTAGATCTAGCTGCTCTGTCATAATATAATAGAGACAGCAGATCTAGCTGGTCTGTCATAATATAATAGAGACAGTAGATCTTGCTGGTCTGTCATATTACAATAAAGAGAGTATAGATCTAGCCCGTCTGTCATAATATAATAGAGACAGTAGATCTAGCTGGTCTGTCATAATACAATAGAGACAGTAGATCTAGCTGGTCTGTCATAATATAATAGAGAAAATAGATCCAGCTGGTCTGTCATAATATAATAGAGACAGTAGATCTAGCTGGTCTATCATAATATAATAGAGAAAATAGATCCAGCTGGTCTGTCATAATATAATAGAGACAGTAGATCTAGCTGGTCTATCATAATATAATAGAGACAGCAGATCTAGCTGGTCTGTCATAATATAATAGAGACAGTAGATCTAGCTGGTCTGTCATATTGTAAAAGAGAAGGTAGATCTACCTGGTCTGTCATAATATAATAGAGACAGTAGACCTAGCTGGTCTGTCATAATATAATAGAGACAGTAGATCTAGCTGATATGTCATAATATAATAGAGACAGTAGATCTAGCTGCTCTGTCATAATATAATAGAGACAGCAGATCTAGCTGGTCTGTCATAATATAATAGAGACAGTAGATCTTGCTGGTCTGTCATATTACAATAAAGAGAGTATAGATCTAGCCCGTCTGTCATAATATAATAGAGACAGTAGATCTAGCTGGTCTGTCATAATACAATAGAGACAGTAGATCTAGCTGGTCTGTCATAATATAATAGAGAAAATAGATCCAGCTGGTCTGTCATAATATAATAGAGACAGTAGATCTAGCTGGTCTATCATAATATAATAGAGACAGCAGATCTAGCTGGTCTGTCATAATATAATAGAGACAGTAGATCTAGCTGGTCTGTCATATTGTAAAAGAGAAGGTAGATCTACCTGGTCTGTCATAATATAATAGAGACAGTAGACCTAGCTGGTCTGTCATAATATAATAGAGACAGTAGATCTAGCTGATATGTCATAATATAATAGAGACAGTAGATCTAGCTGGTCTGTCATAATATAATAGAGACAGTAGATCTAGCTGGTCTGTCATAATATAATAGAGACAGAGACAGTAGATATAGCTGGTCTGTCATATTATAATGGAGACAGAGACAGTAGATCTAGCTGGTCTGTCATATTATAATAGAGACAGTAGATCGAGCTGGTCTGTCATAATACAATAGAGAAAGCAGATCTAGCGGGTCTTTCATAATATAATAGAGACAGTAGATCTAGCTAGTCTGTCATAATATAATAGAGAGAGTAGATCTAGCTGGAATGTCATATTATAATGGAGACAGTAGATTGAGCTGGTCTGTCATAATACAATAGAGACAGTAGATCTAGCTGGTCTGTCATAATATAATAGAGACAGTAGATCTAACTGGTCTGTCATAATATAATAGAGAAAGTAGATCCAGCTGGTCTGTCATAAAACAATAGAGACAGTAGATCTAGCTGTTCTGGCATATTATAATAGAGATAGTAGATCTAGCTGGTCTGTCATAATGCAATAGAGACAGTAGATCTAGCTGCTCTGTCATAATATAATAGAGACAGTAGATCTTGCTGGTCTGTCATATTACAATAAAGAGAGTATAGATCTAGCCCGTCTGTCATAATATAATAGAGACAGTAGATCTAGCTGGTCTGTCATAATACAATAGAGACAGTAGATCTAGCTGGTCTGTCATAATATAATAGAGACAGTAGATCTAGCTGGTCTGTCATATTGTAAAAGAGAAGGTAGATCTACCTGGTCTGTCATAATATAATAGAGACAGTAGACCTAGCTGGTCTGTCATAATATAATAGAGACAGTAGATCTAGCTGATATGTCATAATATAATAGAGACAGTAGATCTAGCTGGTCTGTCATAATATAATAGAGACAGTAGATCTAGCTGGTCTGTCATAATATAATAGAGACAGAGACAGTAGATATAGCTGGTCTGTCATATTATAATGGAGACAGAGACAGTAGATCTAGCTGGTCTGTCATATTATAATAGAGACAGTAGATCGAGCTGGTCTGTCATAATACAATAGAGAAAGCAGATCTAGCGAGTCTTTCATAATATAATAGAGACAGTAGATCTAGCTGGTCTGTCATAATATAATAGAGTAAGTAGATCTAACTGGGCTGTCATAATATAATAGAGAAAGTAGATCTAGCTGGTATGTCATAATATAATAGAGACAGTAGATCGAGCTGGTCTGTCATAATACAATAGAGACAATAGATCTAGCTGGTCTGTCATATTGTAAAAGAGAAGGTAGATCTACCTGGTCTGTCATAATATAATAGAGACAGTAGATCTAGCTGGACTGTCATAATATAATAGAGAAAGTAGATCTAGCTGGTCTGTCATAAAACAATAGAGACAGTAGATCTAGCTGGTCTGTCATATTATAATAGAGACAGTAGATCTAGCTAGTCTGTCATAATATAATAGAGAGAGTAGATCTAGCTGGAATGTCATATTATAATGGAGACAGTAGATTGAGCTGGTCTGTCATAATACAATAGAGACAGTAGATCTAGCTGGTCTGTCATAATATAATAGAGACAGTAGATCTAGCTGGTCTGTCATAATATAATAGAGAAAGTAGATCCAGCTGGTCTGTCATAAAACAATAGAGACAGTAGATCTAGCTGGTCTGGCATATTATAATAGAGATAGTAGATCTAGCTGGTCTGTCATAATGCAATAGAGACAGTAGATCTAGCTGCTCTGTCATAATATAATAGAGACAGCAGATCTAGCTGGTCTGTCATAATATAATAGAGACAGTAGATCTTGCTGGTCTGTCATATTACAATAAAGAGAGTATAGATCTAGCCCGTCTGTCATAATATAATAGAGACAGTAGATCTAGCTGGTCTGTCATAATACAATAGAGACAGTAGATCTAGCTGGTCTGTCATAATATAATAGAGAAAATAGATCCAGCTGGTCTGTCATAATATAATAGAGACAGTAGATCTAGCTGGTCTATCATAATATAATAGAGAAAATAGATCCAGCTGGTCTGTCATAATATAATAGAGACAGTAGATCTAGCTGGTCTATCATAATATAATAGAGACAGCAGATCTAGCTGGTCTGTCATAATATAATAGAGACAGTAGATCTAGCTGGTCTGTCATATTGTAAAAGAGAAGGTAGATCTACCTGGTCTGTCATAATATAATAGAGACAGTAGACCTAGCTGGTCTGTCATAATATAATAGAGACAGTAGATCTAGCTGATATGTCATAATATAATAGAGACAGTAGATCTAGCTGCTCTGTCATAATATAATAGAGACAGCAGATCTAGCTGGTCTGTCATAATATAATAGAGACAGTAGATCTTGCTGGTCTGTCATATTACAATAAAGAGAGTATAGATCTAGCCCGTCTGTCATAATATAATAGAGACAGTAGATCTAGCTGGTCTGTCATAATACAATAGAGACAGTAGATCTAGCTGGTCTGTCATAATATAATAGAGAAAATAGATCCAGCTGGTCTGTCATAATATAATAGAGACAGTAGATCTAGCTGGTCTATCATAATATAATAGAGACAGCAGATCTAGCTGGTCTGTCATAATATAATAGAGACAGTAGATCTAGCTGGTCTGTCATATTGTAAAAGAGAAGGTAGATCTACCTGGTCTGTCATAATATAATAGAGACAGTAGACCTAGCTGGTCTGTCATAATATAATAGAGACAGTAGATCTAGCTGATATGTCATAATATAATAGAGACAGTAGATCTAGCTGGTCTGTCATAATATAATAGAGACAGTAGATCTAGCTGGTCTGTCATAATATAATAGAGACAGAGACAGTAGATATAGCTGGTCTGTCATATTATAATGGAGACAGAGACAGTAGATCTAGCTGGTCTGTCATATTATAATAGAGACAGTAGATCGAGCTGGTCTGTCATAATACAATAGAGAAAGCAGATCTAGCGGGTCTTTCATAATATAATAGAGACAGTAGATCTAGCTAGTCTGTCATAATATAATAGAGAGAGTAGATCTAGCTGGAATGTCATATTATAATGGAGACAGTAGATTGAGCTGGTCTGTCATAATACAATAGAGACAGTAGATCTAGCTGGTCTGTCATAATATAATAGAGACAGTAGATCTAACTGGTCTGTCATAATATAATAGAGAAAGTAGATCCAGCTGGTCTGTCATAAAACAATAGAGACAGTAGATCTAGCTGTTCTGGCATATTATAATAGAGATAGTAGATCTAGCTGGTCTGTCATAATGCAATAGAGACAGTAGATCTAGCTGCTCTGTCATAATATAATAGAGACAGTAGATCTTGCTGGTCTGTCATATTACAATAAAGAGAGTATAGATCTAGCCCGTCTGTCATAATATAATAGAGACAGTAGATCTAGCTGGTCTGTCATAATACAATAGAGACAGTAGATCTAGCTGGTCTGTCATAATATAATAGAGAAAATAGATCCAGCTGGTCTGTCATAATATAATAGAGACAGTAGATCTAGCTGGTCTATCATAGTATAATAGAGACAGCAGATCTAGCTGGTCTGTCATAATATAATAGAGACAGTAGATCTAGCTGGTCTGTCATATTGTAAAAGAGAAGGTAGATCTACCTGGTCTGTCATAATATAATAGAGACAGTAGACCTAGCTGGTCTGTCATAATATAATAGAGACAGTAGATCTAGCTGATATGTCATAATATAATAGAGACAGTAGATCTAGCTGGTCTGTCATATTGTAAAAGAGAAGGTAGATCTACCTGGTCTGTCATAATATAATAGAGACAGTAGACCTAGCTGGTCTGTCATAATATAATAGAGACAGTAGATCTAGCTGATATGTCATAATATAATAGAAACAGTAGATCTAGCTGGTCTGTCATAATATAATAGAGACAGTAGATCTAGCTGGTCTGTCATAATATAATAGAGACAGAGACAGTAGATATAGCTGGTCTGTCATATTATAATGGAGACAGAGACAGTAGATCTAGCTGGTCTGTCATATTATAATAGAGACAGTAGATCGAGCTGGTCTGTCATAATACAATAGAGAAAGCAGATCTAGCGAGTCTTTCATAATATAATAGAGACAGTAGATCTAGCTGGTCTGTCATAATATAATAGAGTAAGTAGATCTAACTGGGCTGTCATAATATAATAGAGAAAGTAGATCTAGCTGGTATGTCATAATATAATAGAGACAGTAGATCGAGCTGGTCTGTCATAATACAATAGAGACAATATATCTAGCTGGTCTGTCATATTGTAAAAGAGAAGGTAGATCTACCTGGTCTGTCATAATATAATAGAGACAGTAGATCTAGCTGGACTGTCATAATATAATAGAGAAAGTAGATCTAGCTGGTCTGTCATAAAACAATAGAGACAGTAGATCTAGCTGGTCTGTCATATTATAATAGAGACAGTAGATCTAGCTAGTCTGTCATAATATAATAGAGACAGTAGATCTAGCTGGTTTGTCATAATATAATAGAGACAGTAGATCTAGCTTGTCTTTCATAATATAATATAGACAGTAGATCTAGCTGGTCAGTCATATTATAATAGAGAGAGTAGATCTAGCTGGTCTGTCATAATATAATAGAGACAGTATATCTAGCTTGTCTGTCATATTATAATAGAGACAGAGACAGCATATCTAGCTGGTCTGTCATATTATAATAGAGACAGTAGATCTAGCTGGTCGGTCATATTATAATAGAGACAGTAGATCTAGCTGGTCTGTCAAAATACAATAGAGACAGTAGATCTAGCTGGTCTGTCATAATAAAATATAGAGAGTAGCTCTAGCTGGTCTGTCAGAATATAATAGAAACAGTAGATCTAGCAGGTCTGTCATATTACAACAGAGACAGTAGATCTAGCTGGTCTGTCATAATATAATAGAGACAGTAAATCCAGCTGGTCTGTCATAATATAAAAGAGACAGTAGATCTAGTTGGTCTGTCATAATATAATAGAGACAGTAGATCTAGCTGGTCTGTCATCTTATAATAGAGAGAGTAGATCTAGCTGGTCTGTCATAATATAATAGAGACTGTAGACCTAGCTGGTCTGTCATAATATAATAGAGACAGTAGATCTAGCTAGTCTGTCATAATATAATAGAGAGAGTAGATCTAGCTGGAATGTCATATTATAATGGAGACAGTAGATTGAGCTGGTCTGTCATAATACAATAGAGACAGTAGATCTAGCTGGTCTGTCATAATATAATAGAGACAGTAGATCTAGCTGGTCTGTCATAATATAATAGAGAAAGTAGATCCAGCTGGTCTGTCATAAAACAATAGAGACAGTAGATCTAGCTGGTCTGGCATATTATAATAGAGATAGTAGATCTAGCTGGTCTGTCATAATGCAATAGAGACAGTAGATCTGGCTGCTCTGTCATAATATAATAGAGACAGCAGATCTAGCTGGTCTGTCATAATATAATAGAGAAAGTAGATCTAGCTGGTCTGTCATAAAACAATAGAGACAGTAGATCTTGCTGGTCTGTCATATTATAATAAAGAGAGTATAGATCTAGCCCGTCTGTCATAATATAATAGAGACAGTAGATCTAGCTGGTCTGTCATAATACAATAGAGACAGTAGATCTAGCTGGTCTGTCATAATATAATAGAGAAAGTAAATCCAGCTGGTCTGTCATAATATAATAGAGACAGTAGATCTAGCTGGTCTATCATAATATAATAGAGACAGCAGATCTAGCTGGTCTGTCATAATATAATAGAGACAGTAGATCTAGCTGGTCTGTCATATTGTAAAAGAGAAGGTAGATCTACCTGGTCTGTAATAATATAATAGAGAAAGTAGATCTAGCTGGTCTGGTCTGTCATAATATAATAGAGACAGTAGATCTAGCTGGTCTGTCATCTTATAATAGAGAGAGTAGATCTAGCTGGTCTGTCATAATAGAATAGAGACAGTAGATCTAGCTGGTCTGTCATATTATAATAGAGACAGAGACAGCAGATCTAGCTGGTCTGTCATATTTTAATAGAGACAGTAGATCTAGCTGGTCGGTCATATTAAAATAGAGACAGTAAATCTAGCTGGTCTGTCATGATATAATAGAGACAGCAGATCTAGCTGGTCTGTCATAATACAATAGAGACAGTAGATCTAGCTGGTCTGTCATAATACAATAGAGAGAGTAGCTCTAGCTGGTCTGTCAGAATATAATAGAGACAGTAGATCGAGCTGGTCTGTCATAATACAATATAGACAATAGATATAGCTGGTCTGTCATAATATAATAGAGACAGTAGATCTAGCTGGACTGTCATAATATAATAGAGAAAGTAGATCTAGCTGGACTGTCATAATATAATAGAGAAAGTAGATCTAGCTGGTCTGTCATAAAACAATAGAGACAGTAGATCTAGCTGGTCTGTCATATTATAATAGAGACAGTAGATCTAGCTGGTATGTCATAATATAATAGAGACAGTAGATCGAGCTGGTCTGTCATAATACAATAGAGACAATATATCTAGCTGGTCTGTCATATTGTAAAAGAGAAGGTAGATCTACCTGGTCTGTCATAATATAATAGAGACAGTAGATCTAGCTGGACTGTCATAATATAATAGAGAAAGTAGATCTAGCTGGTCTGTCATAAAACAATAGAGACAGTAGATCTAGCTGGTCTGTCATATTATAATAGAGACAGTAGATCTAGCTAGTCTGTCATAATATAATAGAGACAGTAGATCTAGCTGGTTTGTCATAATATAATAGAGACAGTAGATCTAGCTTGTCTTTCATAATATAATATAGACAGTAGATCTAGCTGGTCAGTCATATTATAATAGAGAGAGTAGATCTAGCTGGTCTGTCATAATATAATAGAGACAGTATATCTAGCTTGTCTGTCATATTATAATAGAGACAGAGACAGCATATCTAGCTGGTCTGTCATATTATAATAGAGACAGTAGATCTAGCTGGTCGGTCATATTATAATAGAGACAGTAGATCTAGCTGGTCTGTCAAAATACAATAGAGACAGTAGATCTAGCTGGTCTGTCATAATAAAATATAGAGAGTAGCTCTAGCTGGTCTGTCAGAATATAATAGAAACAGTAGATCTAGCAGGTCTGTCATATTACAACAGAGACAGTAGATCTAGCTGGTCTGTCATAATATAATAGAGACAGTAAATCCAGCTGGTCTGTCATAATATAAAAGAGACAGTAGATCTAGTTGGTCTGTCATAATATAATAGAGACAGTAGATCTAGCTGGTCTGTCATCTTATAATAGAGAGAGTAGATCTAGCTGGTCTGTCATAATATAATAGAGACTGTAGACCTAGCTGGTCTGTCATAATATAATAGAGACAGTAGATCTAGCTAGTCTGTCATAATATAATAGAGAGAGTAGATCTAGCTGGAATGTCATATTATAATGGAGACAGTAGATTGAGCTGGTCTGTCATAATACAATAGAGACAGTAGATCTAGCTGGTCTGTCATAATATAATAGAGACAGTAGATCTAGCTGGTCTGTCATAATATAATAGAGAAAGTAGATCCAGCTGGTCTGTCATAAAACAATAGAGACAGTAGATCTAGCTGGTCTGGCATATTATAATAGAGATAGTAGATCTAGCTGGTCTGTCATAATGCAATAGAGACAGTAGATCTGGCTGCTCTGTCATAATATAATAGAGACAGCAGATCTAGCTGGTCTGTCATAATATAATAGAGAAAGTAGATCTAGCTGGTCTGTCATAAAACAATAGAGACAGTAGATCTTGCTGGTCTGTCATATTATAATAAAGAGAGTATAGATCTAGCCCGTCTGTCATAATATAATAGAGACAGTAGATCTAGCTGGTCTGTCATAATACAATAGAGACAGTAGATCTAGCTGGTCTGTCATAATATAATAGAGAAAGTAAATCCAGCTGGTCTGTCATAATATAATAGAGACAGTAGATCTAGCTGGTCTATCATAATATAATAGAGACAGCAGATCTAGCTGGTCTGTCATAATATAATAGAGACAGTAGATCTAGCTGGTCTGTCATATTGTAAAAGAGAAGGTAGATCTACCTGGTCTGTAATAATATAATAGAGAAAGTAGATCTAGCTGGTCTGGTCTGTCATAATATAATAGAGACAGTAGATCTAGCTGGTCTGTCATCTTATAATAGAGAGAGTAGATCTAGCTGGTCTGTCATAATAGAATAGAGACAGTAGATCTAGCTGGTCTGTCATATTATAATAGAGACAGAGACAGCAGATCTAGCTGGTCTGTCATATTTTAATAGAGACAGTAGATCTAGCTGGTCGGTCATATTAAAATAGAGACAGTAAATCTAGCTGGTCTGTCATGATATAATAGAGACAGCAGATCTAGCTGGTCTGTCATAATACAATAGAGACAGTAGATCTAGCTGGTCTGTCATAATACAATAGAGAGAGTAGCTCTAGCTGGTCTGTCAGAATATAATAGAGACAGTAGATCGAGCTGGTCTGTCATAATACAATATAGACAATAGATATAGCTGGTCTGTCATAATATAATAGAGACAGTAGATCTAGCTGGACTGTCATAATATAATAGAGAAAGTAGATCTAGCTGGACTGTCATAATATAATAGAGAAAGTAGATCTAGCTGGTCTGTCATAAAACAATAGAGACAGTAGATCTAGCTGGTCTGTCATATTATAATAGAGAGATTAGATCTAGCTGGTCTGTCATAATATAATAGAGACAGTAGATCTAGCTGGTTTGTCATAATATAATAGAGACAGTAGATCTAGCTTGTCTTTCATAATATAATATAGACAGTAGATCTAGCTGGTCAGTCATATTATAATAGAGAGAGTAGATCTAGCTGGTCTGTCATAATATAATAGAGACAGTATATCTAGCTTGTCTGTCATATTATAATAGAGACAGAGACAGCATATCTAGCTGGTCTTTCATATTATAATAGAGACAGTAGATCTAGCTGGTCGGTCATATTATAATAGAGACAGTAGATCTAGCTGGTCTGTCAAAATACAATAGAGACAGTAGATCTAGCTGGTCTGTCATAATACAATATAGAGAGTAGCTCTAGCTGGTCTGTCAGAATTTAATAGAAACAGTAGATCTAGCTGGTCTGTCATATTATAACAGAGACAGTAGATCTAGCTGGTCTGTCATAATATAAAAGAGACAGTAGATCTAGTTGGTCTGTCATAATATAATAGAGACAGTAGATCTAGCTGGTCTGTCATCTTATAATAGAGAGAGTAGATCTAGCTGGTCTGTCATAATAGAATAGAGACAGTAGATCTAGCTGGTCTGTCATATTATAATAGAGACAGAGACAGCAGATCTAGCTGGTCTGTCATATTATAATAGAGACAGTAGATCTAGCTGGTCGGTGATATTATAATAGAGACAGTAAATCTAGCTGGTCTGTCATAATATAATAGAGACAGTAGATCGAGCTGGTCTGTCATAATACAATAGAGACAGTAGATCTAGCTGGTCTGTCATAATACAATAGAGAGAGTAGCTCTAGCTGGTCTGTCAGAATATAATAGAGACAGTAGATCTAGCTGGTCTGTCATTATAACAGAGACAGTAGATCTAGCTGGTCTGTCATAATATAATAGAGACAGTAAATCCAGCTGGTCTGTCATAATATAAAAGAGACAGTAGATCTAGTTGGTCTGTCATAATACAATAGAGAGAGTAGATCTAGCTGGTCTGTCATAATAGAATAGAGACAGTAGATCTAGCTGGTCTGTCATAATACAATAGAGAGAGTAGCTCTAGCTGGTCTGTCAGAATATAATATAGACAGTAGATCTAGCTGGTCAGTCATATTATAATAGAGAGAGTAGATTTAGCTGGTCTGTCATAATATAATAGAGAAACTAGATCCAGCTGGTCTGTCATAATATAATAGAGACAGTAGATCTAGCCGGTCTGTCATATTATAATAGAGAGAGTAGATCTAGCTGGTCTGTCATAATAGAATAGAGACAGTAGATCTAGCTGGTCTGTCATATTGTAAAAGAGAAGGTAGATCTACCTGGTCTGTAATAATATAATAGAGACAGTAGATCTAGCTGGTCTGGTCTGTCATAATATAATAGAGACAGTAGATCTAGCTGGTCTGTCATCTTATAATAGAGACAGTAGATCTAGCTGGTCTATCATAATATAATAGAGACAGCAGGTCTAGCTGGTCTGTCATAATATAATAGAGACAATAGATCTAGCTGGTCTATCATAATATAATAGAGACTGTAGACCTAGCTGGTCTGTCATAATATAATAGAGACAGTAGATCTAGCTGGTCTGTCATAATATAATAGAGAGAGTAGATCTAGCTGGAATGTCATATTATAATGGAGACAGTAGATCTAGCTGGTCTGTCATATTATAAAAGAGAGAGTAGATCTAGCTGGTCTGTCATAATGCAATAGAGACAGTAGATCTAGCTGCTCTGTCATATTATAATAGAGACAGTAGATCTAGCTGCTCTGTCATAATATAATAGAGACAGTAGATCTAGCTAGTCTGTCATAATACAATGGAGACAGTAGATCTAGCTGCTCTGTCATAATATAATAGAGACAGTAGATCTAGCTGGTCTGTCATAATGCAATAGAGACAGTAGATCTAGCTGCTCTGTCATAATATAATAGAGACAGTAGATCTAGCTGGAATGTCATATTATAATGGAGACAGTAGATCTAGCTGGTCTGTCATAATATAATAGAGACAGTAGATCTAGCTGGTCTGTCATATTATAATAGAGACAGTAGATCTAGCTGGTCTGTCATAATACAATAGAGACAGTAGATCTAGCTGCTCTGTCATAATATAATAGAGACAGTAGATATAGCTGGTCTGTCATATTATAATAGAGACAGTAGATCTAGCTGGTCTGTCATAATACAATAGAGACAATAGATCTAGCTGGTCTATCATAATATAATAGAGACTGTAGACCTAGCTGGTCTGTAATAATATAATAGAGACAGTAGAGCTAGCTAGTCTGTCATAATACAATAGAGAGAGTAGATCTAGCTGGAATGTCATATTATAATGGAGACAGTAGATTGAGCTGGTCTGTCATAATACAATAGAGACAGTAGATCTAGCTGGTCTGTCATAATATAATAGAGACAGTAGATCTAGCTGGTCTGTCATAATATAATTGAGAAAGTAGTTCCAGCTGGTCTGTCATAAAACAATAGAGACAGTAGATCTAGCTGGTCTGGCATATTATAATAGAGATAGTAGATCTAGCTGGTCTGTCATAATGCAATAGAGACAGAAGATCTAGCTGCTTTGTCATAATATAATAGAGACAGCAGATCTAGCTGGTCTGTCATAATATAATAGAGAAAGTAGATATAGCTGGTCTGTCATAAAACAATAGAGACAGTAGATCTTGCTGGTCTGTCATATTACAATAAAGAGAGTATAGATCTAGCCCGTCTGTCATAATATAATAGAGACAGTAGATCTAGCTGGTCTGTCATAATACAATAGAGACAGTAGATCTAGCTGGTCTGTCATAATATAATAGAGAAAGTAGATCCAGCTGGTCTGTCATAATATAATAGAGACAGTAGATCTAGCTGGTCTATCATAATATAATAGAGACAGCAGATCTAGCTGGTCTGTCATAATATAATAGAGACAGTAGATCTAGCTGGTCTGTCATATTGTAAAAGAGAAGGTAGATCTACCTGGTCTGTAATAATATAATAGAGACAGTAGATCTAGCTGGTCTGGTCTGTCATAATACAATAGAGACAGTAGATCTAGCTGGTCTGTCATCTTATAATAGAGACAGTATATCTAGCTGGTCTATCATAATATAATAGAGACAGCAGATCTAGCTGGTCTGTCATAATATAATAGAGACCGTAGATCTAGCTGGTCTGTCATATTATAATAGACACAGTAGATCTAGCTGGTCTGTCATAATATAATAGAGACAGTAGACCTAGCTGGTCTGTCATAATATAATAGAGACAGTAGATCTAGCTGGTATGTCATAATATAATAGTGACAGTAGATCTAGCTGGTCTGTCATAATATAATAGAGACAGTAGATCTAGCTGGTCTGTCATAATATAATAGAGACAGAGACAGTAGATATAGCTGGTCTGTCATATTATAATGGAGACAGAGACAGTAGATCTAGCTGGTCTGTCATATTATAATAGAGACAGTAGATCGAGCTGGTCTGTCATAATACAATAGAGAAAGCAGATCTAGCGGGTCTTTCATAATATAATAGAGACAGTAGATCTAGCTGGTCTGTCATAATATAATAGAGTAAGTAGATCTAACTGGGCTGTCATAATATAATAGAGAAAGTAGATCTAGCTGGTATGTCATAATATAATAGAGACAGTAGATCGAGCTGGTCTGTCATAATACAATAGAGACAATAGATATAGCTGGTCTGTCATAATATAATAGAGACAGTAGATCTAGCTGGACTGTCATAATATAATAGAGAAAGTAGATCTAGCTGGTCTGTCATAAAACAATAGAGACAGTAGATCTAGCTGGTCTGTCATATTATAATAGAGACAGTAGATCTAGCTAGTCTGTCATAATATAATAGAGACAGTAGATCTAGCTGGTTTGTCATAATATAATAGAGACAGTAGATGTAGCTTGTCTTTCATAATATAATATAGACAGTAGATCTAGCTGGTCAGTCATTTTATAATAGAGAGAGTAGATCTAGCTGGTCTGTCATAATATAATAGAGACAGTATATCTAGCTTGTCTGTCATATTATAATAGAGACAGAGACAGCATATCTAGCTGGTCTGTCATATTATAATAGAGACAGTAGATCTAGCTGGTCGGTCATATTATAATAGAGACAGTAGATCTAGCTGGTCTGTCAAAATACAATAGAGACAGTAGATCTAGCTGGTCTGTCACAATAAAATATAGAGAGTAGCTCTAGCTGGTCTGTCAGAATATAATAGAAACAGTAGATCTAGCTGGTCTGTCATATTATAACAGAGACAGTAGATCTAGCTGGTCTGTCATAATATAATAGAGACAGTAAATCCAGCTGGTCTGTCATAATATAAAAGAGACAGTAGATCTAGTTGGTCTGTCATAATATAATAGAGACAGTAGATCTAGCTGGTCTGTCATCTTATAATAGAGAGAGTAGATCTAGCTGGTCTGTCATAATAGAATAGAGACAGTAGATCTAGCTGGTCTGTCATATTATAATAGAGACAGAGACAGCAGATCTAGCTGGTCTGTCATATTTTAATAGAGACAGTAGATCTAGCTGGTCGGTCATATTAAAATAGAGACAGTAAATCTAGCTGGTCTGTCATGATATAATAGAGACAGTAGATCTAGCTGGTCTGCCATAATACAATAGAGACAGTAGATCTAGCTGGTCTGTCATAATACAGTAGAGAGAGTAGCTCTAGCTGGTCTGTCAGAATATAATAGAGACAGTAGATCTAGCAGGTCTGTCATATTATAACAGAGACAGTAGATCTAGCTGGTCTGTCATAATATAATAGAGACAGTATATCTAGCTGGTCTGTCATATTATAATAGAGACAGAGACAGCAGATCTCGCTGGTCTGTCATATTATAATAGAGACAGTAGATCTAGCTGGTAGGTGATATTATAATAGAGACAGTAAATCTAGCTGGTCTGTCATAATATAATAGAGACAGTAGATCGAGCTGGTCTGTCATAATATAATAGAGACAGTAGATCTAGCTGGTCTGTCATATTATAATGGAGACAGAGACAGTAGATCTAGCTGGTCTGTCATATTATAATAGAGACAGTAGATCGAGCTGGTCTGTCATAATACAATAGAGAGAGTAGCTCTAGCGGGTCTGTCAGAATATAATAGAGACAGTAGATCTAGCTGGTCTGTCATATTATAACAGAGACAGTAGATCTAGCTGGTCTGTCATAATATAATAGAGACAGTATATCTAGCTGGTCTGTCATATTATAATAGAGACAGAGACAGCAGATCTCGCTGGTCTGTCATATTATAATAGAGACAGTAGATCTAGCTGGTCGGTGATATTATAATAGAGACAGTAAATCTAGCTGGTCTGTCATAATATAATAGAGACAGTAGATCGAGCTGGTCTGTCATAATATAATAGAGACAGTAGATCTAGCTGGTCTGTCATATTATAATGGAGACAGAGACAGTAGATCTAGCTGGTCTGTCATATTATAATAGAGACAGTAGATCTAGCTGGTCTGTCATATTGTAAAAGAGAAGGTAGATCTACCTGGTCTGTAATAATATAATAGAGACAGTAGATCTAGCTGGTCTGGTCTGTCATAATACAATAGAGACAGTAGATCTAGCTGGTCTGTCATCTTATAATAGAGACAGTAGATCTAGCTGGTCTATCATAATATAATAGAGACAGCAGATCTAGCTGGTCTGTCATAATATAATAGAGACAATAGATCTGGCTGGTCTATCATAATATAATAGAGACTGTAGACCTAGCTGGTCTGTCATAATACAGTAGAGAGAGTAGCTCTAGCTGGTCTGTCAGAATATAATAGAGACAGTAGATCTAGCAGGTCTGTCATATTATAACAGAGACAGTAGATCTAGCTGGTCTGTCATAATATAATAGAGACAGTATATCTAGCTGGTCTGTCATATTAAAATAGAGACAGAGACAGCAGATCTCGCTGGTCTGTCATATTATAATAGAGACAGTAGATCTAGCTGGTAGGTGATATTATAATAGAGACAGTAAATCTAGCTGGTCTGTCATAATATAATAGAGACAGTAGATCGAGCTGGTCTGTCATAATATAATAGAGACAGTAGATCTAGCTGGTCTGTCATATTATAATGGAGACAGAGACAGTAGATCTAGCTGGTCTGTCATATTATAATAGAGACAGTAGATCGAGCTGGTCTGTCATAATACAATAGAGAGAGTAGCTCTAGCGGGTCTGTCAGAATATAATAGAGACAGTAGATCTAGCTGGTCTGTCATATTATAACAGAGACAGTAGATCTAGCTGGTCTGTCATAATATAATAGAGACAGTATATCTAGCTGGTCTGTCATATTATAATAGAGACATAGACAGCAGATCTCGCTGGTCTGTCATATTATAATAGAGACAGTAGATCTAGCTGGTCGGTGATATTATAATAGAGACAGTAAATCTAGCTGGTCTGTCATAATATAATAGAGACAGTAGATCGAGCTGGTCTGTCATAATATAATAGAGACAGTAGATCTAGCTGGTCTGTCATATTATAATGGAGACAGAGACAGTAGATCTAGCTGGTCTGTCATATTATAATAGAGACAGTAGATCTAGCTGGTCTGTCATATTGTAAAAGAGAAGGTAGATCTACCTGGTCTGTAATAATATAATAGAGACAGTAGATCTAGCTGGTCTGGTCTGTCATAATACAATAGAGACAGTAGATCTAGCTGGTCTGTCATCTTATAATAGAGACAGTAGATCTAGCTGGTCTATCATAATATAATAGAGACAGCAGATCTAGCTGGTCTGTCATAATATAATAGAGACAATAGATCTGGCTGGTCTATCATAATATAATAGAGACTGTAGACCTAGCTGGTCTGTCATAATATAATAGAGACAGTAGATCTAGCTGGTCTGTCATAATATAACAGAGAGAGTAGATCTAGCTGGAATGTCATATTATAATGGAGACAGTAGATCTAGCTGGTCTGTCATATTATAAAAGAGAGAGTAGATCTAGCTGGTCTGTCATAATGCAATAGAGACAGTAGATCTAGCTGCTCTGTCATAATATAATAGAGACAGTAGATCTAGCTGGTCTGTCATATTATAATAGAGACAGTAGATCTAGCTGGTCTGTCATAATACAATAGAGACAGTAGATCTAGCTGCTCTGTCATAATATAATAGAGACAGTAGATCTAGCTGGTCTGTCATAATGCAATAGAGACAGTAGATCTAGCTGCTCTGTCATAATATAATAGAGACAGTAGATCTAGCTGGAATGTAATATTATAATGGAGACAGTAGATCTAGCTGGTCTGTCATAATATAATAGAGACAGTAGATCTAGCTGGTCTGTCATATTATAATAGAGACAGTAAATCTAGCTGGTCTGTCATAATACAATAGAGACAGTAGATCTAGCTGCTCTGTCATAATATAATAGAGACAGTAGATATAGCTGGTCTGTCATATTATAATAGAGACAGTAGATCTAGCTGGTCTGTCATAATATAATAGAGACAGTAGATCTAGCTAGTCTGTCATAATATAATAGAGAGAGTAGATCTAGCTGGAATGTCATATTATAATGGAGACAGTAGATTGAGCTGGTCTGTCATAATACAATAGAGACAGTAGATCTAGCTGGTCTGTCATAATATAATAGAGACAGTAGATCTAGCTGCTCTGTCATAATATAATAGAGACAGCAGATCTAGCTGGTCTGTCATAATATAATAGAGAAAGTAGATCTAGCTGGTCTGTCTTAAAACAATAGAGACAGTAGATCTTGCTGGTCTGTCATATTACTATAAAGAGAGTATAGATCTAGCCCGTCTGTCATAATATAATAGAGACAGTAGATCTAGCTGGTCTGTCATAATACAATAGAGACAGTAGATCTAGCTGGTCTGTCATAATATAATAGAGAAAGTAGATCCAGCTGGTCTGTCATAATATAATAGAGACAGTAGATCTAGCTGGTCTATCATAATATAATAGAGACAGCATTTCTAGCTGGTCTGTCATAATATAATAGAGACAGTAGATCTAGCTGGTCTGTCATATTGTAAAAGAGAAGGTAGATCTACCTGGTCTGTAATAATATAATAGAGACAGTAGATCTAGCTGGTCTGGTCTGTCATAATACAATAGAGACAGTAGATCTAGCTGGTCGGTCATCTTATAATAGAGACAGTAGATCTAGCTGGTCTATCATAATATAATAGAGACAGCAGATCTAGCTGGTCTGTCATAATATAATAGAGACCGTAGATCTAGCTGGTCTGTCATATTATAATAGACACAGTAGATCTAGCTGGTCTGTCATAATATAATAGAGACAGTAGACCTAGCTGGTCTGTCATAATATAATAGAGACAGTAGATCTAGCTGGTATGTCATAATATAATGGAGACAGTAGATCTAGCTGGTCTGTCATAATATAATAGAGACAGTAGATCTAGCTGGTCTGTCATAATATAATAGAGACAGAGACAGTAGATATAGCTGGTCTGTCATATTATAATGGAGACAGAGACAGTAGATCTAGCTGGTCTGTCATATTATAATAGAGACAGTAGATCGAGCTGGTCTGTCATAATACAATAGAGAAAGCAGATCTAGCGGGTCTTTCATAATATAATAGAGACAGTAGATCTAGCTGGTCTGTCATAATATAATAGAGTAAGTAGATCTAACTGGGCTGTCATAATATAATAGAGAAAGTAGATCTAGCTGGTATGTCATAATATAATAGAGACAGTAGATCGAGCTGGTCTGTCATAATACAATAGAGACAATAGATATAGCTGGTCTGTCATAATATAATAGAGACAGTAGATCTAGCTGGACTGTCATAATATAATAGAGAAAGTAGATCTAGCTGGTCTGTCATAAAACAATAGAGACAGTAGATCTAGCTGGTCTGTCATATTATAATAGAGACAGTAGATCTAGCTAGTCTGTCATAATATAATAGAGATAGTAGATCTAGCTGGTTTGTCATAATATAATAGAGACAGTAGATCTAGCTTGTCTTTCATAATATAATATAGACAGTAGATCTAGCTGGTCAGTCATATTATAATAGAGAGAGTAGATCTAGCTGGTCTGTCATAATATAATAGAGACAGTATATCTAGCTTGTCTGTCATATTATAATAGACACAGAGACAGCAGATCTAGCTGGTCTGTCATAATATAATAGAGAAAGTAGATCTAGCTGGTCTGTCATAAAACAATAGAGACAGTAGATCTTGCTGGTCTGTCATATTACAATAAAGAGAGTATAGATCTAGCCCGTCTGTCATAATATAATAGAGACAGTAGATCTAGCTGGTCTGTCATAATACAATAGAGACAGTAGATCTAGCTGGTCTGTCATAATATAATAGAGAAAGTAGATCCAGCTGGTCTGTCATAATATAATAGAGACAGTAGATCTAGCTGGTCTATCATAATATAATAGAGACAGCATTTCTAGCTGGTCTGTCATAATATAATAGAGACAGTAGATCTAGCTGGTCTGTCATATTGTAAAAGAGAAGGTAGATCTACCTGGTCTGTAATAATATAATAGAGACAGTAGATCTAGCTGGTCTGGTCTGTCATAATACAATAGAGACAGTAGATCTAGCTGGTCGGTCATCTTATAATAGAGACAGTAGATCTAGCTGGTCTATCATAATATAATAGAGACAGCAGATCTAGCTGGTCTGTCATAATATAATAGAGACCGTAGATCTAGCTGGTCTGTCATATTATAATAGACACAGTAGATCTAGCTGGTCTGTCATAATATAATAGAGACAGTAGACCTAGCTGGTCTGTCATAATATAATAGAGACAGTAGATATAGCTGGTCTGTCATATTATAATAGAGACAGTAGATCTAGCTGGTCTGTCATAATATAATAGAGACAGTAGATCTAGCTAGTCTGTCATAATATAATAGAGAGAGTAGATCTAGCTGGAATGTCATATTATAATGGAGACAGTAGATTGAGCTGGTCTGTCATAATACAATAGAGACAGTAGATCTAGCTGGTCTGTCATAATATAATAGAGACAGTAGATCTAGCTGCTCTGTCATAATATAATAGAGACAGCAGATCTAGCTGGTCTGTCATAATATAATAGAGAAAGTAGATCTAGCTGGTCTGTCTTAAAACAATAGAGACAGTAGATCTTGCTGGTCTGTCATATTACTATAAAGAGAGTATAGATCTAGCCCGTCTGTCATAATATAATAGAGACAGTAGATCTAGCTGGTCTGTCATAATACAATAGAGACAGTAGATCTAGCTGGTCTGTCATAATATAATAGAGAAAGTAGATCCAGCTGGTCTGTCATAATATAATAGAGACAGTAGATCTAGCTGGTCTATCATAATATAATAGAGACAGCATTTCTAGCTGGTCTGTCATAATATAATAGAGACAGTAGATCTAGCTGGTCTGTCATATTGTAAAAGAGAAGGTAGATCTACCTGGTCTGTAATAATATAATAGAGACAGTAGATCTAGCTGGTCTGGTCTGTCATAATACAATAGAGACAGTAGATCTAGCTGGTCGGTCATCTTATAATAGAGACAGTAGATCTAGCTGGTCTATCATAATATAATAGAGACAGCAGATCTAGCTGGTCTGTCATAATATAATAGAGACCGTAGATCTAGCTGGTCTGTCATATTATAATAGACACAGTAGATCTAGCTGGTCTGTCATAATATAATAGAGACAGTAGACCTAGCTGGTCTGTCATAATATAATAGAGACAGTAGATCTAGCTGGTATGTCATAATATAATGGAGACAGTAGATCTAGCTGGTCTGTCATAATATAATAGAGACAGTAGATCTAGCTGGTCTGTCATAATATAATAGAGACAGAGACAGTAGATATAGCTGGTCTGTCATATTATAATGGAGACAGAGACAGTAGATCTAGCTGGTCTGTCATATTATAATAGAGACAGTAGATCGAGCTGGTCTGTCATAATACAATAGAGAAAGCAGATCTAGCGGGTCTTTCATAATATAATAGAGACAGTAGATCTAGCTGGTCTGTCATAATATAATAGAGTAAGTAGATCTAACTGGGCTGTCATAATATAATAGAGAAAGTAGATCTAGCTGGTATGTCATAATATAATAGAGACAGTAGATCGAGCTGGTCTGTCATAATACAATAGAGACAATAGATATAGCTGGTCTGTCATAATATAATAGAGACAGTAGATCTAGCTGGACTGTCATAATATAATAGAGAAAGTAGATCTAGCTGGTCTGTCATAAAACAATAGAGACAGTAGATCTAGCTGGTCTGTCATATTATAATAGAGACAGTAGATCTAGCTAGTCTGTCATAATATAATAGAGATAGTAGATCTAGCTGGTTTGTCATAATATAATAGAGACAGTAGATCTAGCTTGTCTTTCATAATATAATATAGACAGTAGATCTAGCTGGTCAGTCATATTATAATAGAGAGAGTAGATCTAGCTGGTCTGTCATAATATAATAGAGACAGTATATCTAGCTTGTCTGTCATATTATAATAGACACAGAGACAGCAGATCTAGCTGGTCTGTCATAATATAATAGAGAAAGTAGATCTAGCTGGTCTGTCATAAAACAATAGAGACAGTAGATCTTGCTGGTCTGTCATATTACAATAAAGAGAGTATAGATCTAGCCCGTCTGTCATAATATAATAGAGACAGTAGATCTAGCTGGTCTGTCATAATACAATAGAGACAGTAGATCTAGCTGGTCTGTCATAATATAATAGAGAAAGTAGATCCAGCTGGTCTGTCATAATATAATAGAGACAGTAGATCTAGCTGGTCTATCATAATATAATAGAGACAGCATTTCTAGCTGGTCTGTCATAATATAATAGAGACAGTAGATCTAGCTGGTCTGTCATATTGTAAAAGAGAAGGTAGATCTACCTGGTCTGTAATAATATAATAGAGACAGTAGATCTAGCTGGTCTGGTCTGTCATAATACAATAGAGACAGTAGATCTAGCTGGTCGGTCATCTTATAATAGAGACAGTAGATCTAGCTGGTCTATCATAATATAATAGAGACAGCAGATCTAGCTGGTCTGTCATAATATAATAGAGACCGTAGATCTAGCTGGTCTGTCATATTATAATAGACACAGTAGATCTAGCTGGTCTGTCATAATATAATAGAGACAGTAGACCTAGCTGGTCTGTCATAATATAATAGAGACAGTAGATCTAGCTGGTATGTCATAATATAATAGAGACAGTAGATCTAGCTGGTCTGTCATAATATAATAGAGACAGTAGATCTAGCTGGTCTGTCATAATATAATAGAGACAGAGACAGTAGATATAGCTGGTCTGTCATATTATAATGGAGACAGAGACAGTAGATCTAGCTGGTCTGTCATATTATAATAGAGACAGTAGATCGAGCTGGTCTGTCATAATACAATAGAGAAAGCAGATCTAGCGGGTCTTTCATAATATAATAGAGACAGTAGATCTAGCTGGTCTGTCATAATATAATAGAGTAAGTAGATCTAACTGGGCTGTCATAATATAATAGAGAAAGTAGATCTAGCTGGTATGTCATAATATAATAGAGACAGTAGATCGAGCTAGTCTGTCATAATACAATAGAGACAATAGATATAGCTGGTCTGTCATAATATAATAGAGACAGTAGATCTAGCTGGACTGTCATAATATAATAGAGAAAGTAGATCTAGCTGGTCTGTCATAATATAATAGAGACCGTAGATCTAGCTGGTCTGTCATAATATAATAGAGACAGTAGATCTAGCTTTTCTTTCATAATATAATATAGACAGTATATCTAGCTGGTCTCTCATAATATAATAGAGACAGTAGATCGAGCTGGTCTGTCATAATGCAATAGAGACAATAGATATAGCTGGTCTGTCATAATATAATAGAGACAGTAGATCTAGCTGGACTGTCATAATATAATAGAGAAAGTAGATCTAGCTGGTCTGTCATAAAACAATAGAGACAGTAGATCTAGCTGGTCTGTCATATTATAATAGAGACAGTAGATCTAGCTAGTCTGTCATAATATAATAGAGATAGTAGATCTAGCTGGTTTGTCATAATATAATAGAGACAGTAGATCTAGCTTGTCTTTCATAATATAATATAGACAGTAGATCTAGCTGGTCAGTCATATTATAATAGAGAGAGTAGATCTAGCTGGTCTGTCATAATATAATAGAGACAGTATATCTAGCTTGTCTGTCATATTATAATAGACACAGAGACAGCAGATCTAGCTGGTCTGTCATAATATAATAGAGAAAGTAGATCTAGCTGGTCTGTCATAAAACAATAGAGACAGTAGATCTTGCTGGTCTGTCATATTACAATAAAGAGAGTATAGATCTAGCCCGTCTGTCATAATATAATAGAGACAGTAGATCTAGCTGGTCTGTCATAATACAATAGAGACAGTAGATCTAGCTGGTCTGTCATAATATAATAGAGAAAGTAGATCCAGCTGGTCTGTCATAATATAATAGAGACAGTAGATCTAGCTGGTCTATCATAATATAATAGAGACAGCATTTCTAGCTGGTCTGTCATAATATAATAGAGACAGTAGATCTAGCTGGTCTGTCATATTGTAAAAGAGAAGGTAGATCTACCTGGTCTGTAATAATATAATACAGACAGTAGATCTAGCTGGTCTGGTCTGTCATAATACAATAGAGACAGTAGATCTAGCTGGTCGGTCATCTTATAATAGAGACAGTAGATCTAGCTGGTCTATCATAATATAATAGAGACAGCAGATCTAGCTGGTCTGTCATAATATAATAGAGACCGTAGATCTAGCTGGTCTGTCATATTATAATAGACACAGTAGATCTAGCTGGTCTGTCATAATATAATAGAGACAGTAGACCTAGCTGGTCTGTCATAATATAATAGAGACAGTAGATCTAGCTGGTATGTCATAATATAATAGAGACAGTAGATCTAGCTGGTCTGTCATAATATAATAGAGACAGTAGATCTAGCTGGTCTGTCATAATATAATAGAGACAGAGACAGTAGATATAGCTGGTCTGTCATATTATAATGGAGACAGAGACAGTAGATCTAGCTGGTCTGTCATATTATAATAGAGACAGTAGATCGAGCTGGTCTGTCATAATACAATAGAGAAAGCAGATCTAGCGGGTCTTTCATAATATAATAGAGACAGTAGATCTAGCTGGTCTGTCATAATATAATAGAGTAAGTAGATCTAACTGGGCTGTCATAATATAATAGAGAAAGTAGATCTAGCTGGTATGTCATAATATAATAGAGACAGTAGATCGAGCTGGTCTGTCATAATACAATAGAGACAATAGATATAGCTGGTCTGTCATAATATAATAGAGACAGTAGATCTAGCTGGACTGTCATAATATAATAGAGAAAGTAGATCTAGCTGGTCTGTCATAATATAATAGAGACCGTAGATCTAGCTGGTCTGTCATAATATAATAGAGACAGTAGATCTAGCTTTTCTTTCATAATATAATATAGACAGTATATCTAGCTGGTCTGTCATATTATAATAGAGACAGTAGATCTAGCTAGTCGGTCATATTATAATAGAGACAGTAGATCTAGCTGGTCTGTCATATTATAATAGAGACAGTAGATCTAGCTGGTCTGTCAAAATACAATAGAGACAGAGACAGCATATCTAGCTGGTCTGTCATATTATAATAGAGACAGTAGATCTAGCTGGTCGGTCATATTATAATAGAGACAGTAGATCTAGCTGGTCTGTCATATTATAATAGAGAGAGTAGATCTAGCTGGTCTGTCATAATATAATAGAGACAGTATATCTAGCTTGTCTGTCATATTATAATAGAGACAGTAGATCTAGCTGGTCGGTCATATTATAATAGAGACAGTAGATCTAGCTGGTCTGTCAAAATACAATAGAGACAGTAGATCTAGCTGGTCTGTCATAATAAAATATAGAGAGTAGCTCTAGCTGGTCTGTCAGAATATAATAGAAACAGTAGCTCTAGCTGGTCTGTCATATTATAACAGAGACAGTAGATCTAGCTGGTCTGTCATAATATAATAGAGACAGTAAATCCAGCTGGTCTGTCATAATATAAAAGAGACAGTAGATCTAGTTGGTCTGTCATAATATAATAGAGACAGTAGATCTAGCTGGTCTGTCATCTTATAATAGAGAGAGTAGATCTAGCTGGTCTGTCATAATAGAATAGAGACAGTAGATCTAGCTGGTCTGTCATATTATAATAGAGACAGAGACAGCAGATCTAGCTGGTCTGTCATATTTTAATAGAGACAGTAGATCTAGCTGGTCGGTCATATTAAAATAGAGACAGTAAATCTAGCTGGTCTGTCATGATATAATAGAGACAGTAGATCTAGCTGGTCTGCCATAATACAATAGAGACAGTAGATCTAGCTGGTCTGTCATAATACAATAGAGAGAGTAGCTCTAGCTGGTCTGTCAGAATATAATAGAGACAGTAGATCTAGCTGGTCTGTCATATTATAACAGAGACAGTAGATCTAGCTGGTCTGTCATAATATAATAGAGACAGTATATCTAGCTGGTCTGTCATATTATAATAGAGACAGAGACAGCAGATCTCGCTGGTCTGTCATATTATAATAGAGACAGTAGATCTAGCTGGTCGGTGATATTATAATAGAGACAGTAAATCTAGCGTGTCTGTCATAATATAATAGAGACAGTAGATCGAGCTGGTCTGTCATAATATAATAGAGACAGTAGATCTAGCTGGTCTGTCATATTATAATGGAGACAGAGACAGTAGATCTAGCTGGTCTGTCATATAATAATAGAGACAGTAGAGCGAGCTGGTCTGTCATAATACAATAGAGAAAGCAGATCTAGCGGGTCTTTCATAATATAATAGAGACAGTAGATCTAGCTGGTCTGTCATAATATAATAGAGTAAGTAGATCTAACTGGGCTGTCATAATATAATAGAGAAAGTAGATCTAGCTGGTATGTCATAATATAATAGAGACAGTAGATCGAGCTGGTCTGTCATAATACAATAGAGACAATAGATATAGCTGGTCTGTCATAATATAATAGAGACAGTAGATCTAGCTGGACTGTCATAATATAATAGAGAAAGTAGATCTAGCTGGTCTTTCATAAAACCATAGAGACAGTAGATCTAGCTGGTCTGTCATAATATAATAGAGACAGTATATCTAGCTTGTCTGTCATATTATAATAGAGACAGAGACAGCATATCTAGCTGGTCTGTCATATTATAATAGAGACAGTAGATCTAGCTGGTCGGTCATATTATAATAGAGACAGTAGATCTAGCTGGTCTGTCAAAATACAATAGAGACAGTAGATCTAGCTGGTCTGTCATAATAAAATATAGAGAGTAGCTCTAGCTGGTCTGTCAGAATATAATAGAAACAGTAGATCTAGCTGGTCTGTCATATTATAACAGAGACAGTAGATCTAGCTGGTCTGTCATAATATAATAGAGACAGTAAATCCAGCTGGTCTGTCATAATATAAAAGAGACAGTAGATCTAGTTGGTCTGTCATAATATAATAGAGACAGTAGATCTAGCTGGTCTGTCATCTTATAATAGAGAGAGTAGATCTAGCTGGTCTGTCATAATAGAATAGAGACAGTAGATCTAGCTGGTCTGTCATATTATAATAGAGACAGAGACAGCAGATCTAGCTGGTCTGTCATATTTTAATAGAGACAGTAGATCTAGCTGGTCGGTCATATTAAAATAGAGACAGTAAATCTAGCTGGTCTGTCATGATATAATAGAGACAGTAGATCTAGCTGGTCTGCCATAATACAATAGAGACAGTAGATCTAGCTGGTCTGTCATAATACAATAGAGAGAGTAGCTCTAGCTGGTCTGTCAGAATATAATAGAGACAGTAGATCTAGCTGGTCTGTCATATTATAACAGAGACAGTAGATCTAGCTGGTCTGTCATAATATAATAGAGACAGAGACAGCAGATCTCGCTGGTCTGTCATATTATAATAGAGACAGTAGATCTAGCTGGTCGGTGATATTATAATAGAGACAGTAAATCTAGCTGGTCTGTCATAATATAATAGAGACAGTAGATCGAGCTGGTCTGTCATAATATAATAGAGACAGTAGATCTAGCTGGTCTGTCATATTATAATGGAGACAGAGACAGTAGATCTAGCTGGTCTGTCATATTATAATAGAGACAGTAGATCGAGCTGGTCTGTCATAATACAATAGAGAAAGCAGATCTAGCGGGTCTTTCATAATATAATAGAGACAGTAGATCTAGCTGGTCTGTCATAATATAATAGAGTAAGTAGATCTAACTGGGCTGTCATAATATAATAGAGAAAGTAGATCTAGCTGGTATGTCATAATATAATAGAGACAGTAGATCGAGCTGGTCTGTCATAATACAATAGAGACAATAGATATAGCTGGTCTGTCATAATATAATAGAGACAGTAGATCTAGCTGGACTGTCATAATATAATAGAGAAAGTAGATCTAGCTGGTCTGTCATAAAACAATAGAGACAGTAGATCTAGCTGGTCTGTCATATTATAATAGAGACAGTAGATCTAGCTAGTCTGTCATAATATAATAGAGACAGTAGATCTAGCTGGTTTGTCATAATATAATAGAGACAGTAGATCTAGCTGGTATGTCATAATATAATAGAGACAGTAGATCGAGCTGGTCTGTCATAATACAATAGAGACAATAGATATAGCTGGTCTGTCATAATATAATAGAGACAGTAGATCTAGCTGGACTGTCATAATATAATAGAGAAAGTAGATCTAGCTGGTCTGTCATAAAACAATAGAGACAGTAGATCTAGCTGGTCTGTCATATTATAATAGAGAGAGTAGATCTAGCTGGTCTGTCATAATATAATAGAGACAGTAGATCTAGCTGGTTTGTCATAATATAATAGAGGCAGTAGATCTAGCTTGTCTTTCATAATATAATACAGACAGTAGATCTAGCTGGTCAGTCATATTATAATAGAGAGAGTAGATCTAGCTGGTCTGTCATAATATAATAGAGACAGTATATCTAGCTTGTCTGTCATATTATAATAGAGACAGAGACAGCATATCTAGCTGGTCTGTCATATTATAATAGAGACAGTAGATCTAGCTGGTCGGTCATATTATAATAGAGACAGTAGATCTAGCTGGTCTGTCAAAATACAATAGAGACAGTAGATCTAGCTGGTCTGTCATAATACAATATAGAGAGTAGCTCTAGCTGGTCTGTCAGAATATAATAGAAACAGTAGATCTAGCTGGTCTGTCATATTATAACAGAGACAGTAGATCTAGCTGGTCTGTCATAATATAATAGAGACAGTAGATCTAGCTGGTCGGTCATATTATAATAGAGACAGAGACAGCAGATCTAGCTGGTCTGTCATATTTTAATAGAGACAGTAGATCTAGCTGGTCGGTCATATTAAAATAGAGACAGTAAATCTAGCTGGTCTGTCATGATATAATAGAGACAGTAGATCTAGCTGGTCTGTCATAATACAATAGAGACAGTAGATCTAGCTGGTCTGTCATAATACAATAGAGAGAGTAGCTCTAGCTGGTGTGTCAGAATATAATAGAGACAGTAGATCTAGCTGGTCTGTCATAATATAATAGAGACAGTATATCTAGCTGGTCTGTCATATTATAATAGAGACAGAGACAGCAGATCTAGCTGGTCTGTCATATTATAATAGAGACAGTAGATCTAGCTGGTCGGTGATATTATAATAGAGACAGTAAATCTAGCTGGTCTGTCATAATACAATAGAGAGAGTAGCTCTAGCTGGTCTGTCAGAATATAATAGAGACAGTAGATCTAGCTGGTCTGTCATATTATAACAGAGACAGTAGATCTAGCTGGTCTGTCATAATATAATAGAGACAGTAAATCCAGCTGGTCTGTCATAATATAAAAGAGACAGTAGATCTAGTTGGTCTGTCATAATACAATAGAGACAGTAGATTTAGCTGGTCTGTCATAATATAACAGAGAAAGTAGATCCAGCTGGTCTGTCATAATATAATAGAGACAGTAGATCTAGCCGGTCTGTCATATTATAATAGAGAGAGTAGATCTAGCTGGTCTGTCATAATAGAATAGAGACAGTAGATCTAGCTGGTCTGTCATATTATAATAGAGACAGAGACAGCAGATTTAGCTGGTCGGTCATACTAAAATAGAGACAGTAGATCTAGCTGGTCTGTCATATTATAATAGAGACAGTAGATATAGCTGGTCTGTCATAATACAATAGAGAGAGTAGATCTAGCTAGTCTGTCAGAATATAATAGAGACAGTAGATCTAGCTGGTCTGTCATATTATAACAGAGACAGTAGATCTAGCTGGTCTGTCATAATACAATAGAGAAGTAAATCCAGCTGGTCTGTCATAATATAATAGAGACAGTAGATCTAGCTGGTCTGTCATAATATAATAGAGACAGCAGATCTAGCTGGTCTGTCATAATATAATAGAGACTTAGAGACATTAGATCTAGCTAGTCTGTCATATTATAATAGAGACAGTAGATCTAGCTGGTCTGTCATAATATAATAGAGACAGTAGATGTAGCTGGTCTTTTAGAATATAATAGAGACAGTAGATCAAGCTGGTCTGTTATGATATAATAGAGACAGTTGAACTAGCTGGTCTGTCATAATACAATAGAGAAAGTAGATCCAGCTGGTCTGTCATAATACAATAGAGACAATAGATCTAGCTGGTCTGTCATAATATAATAGAGACAGTAGATCTAGCTGGACTGTCATAATATAATAGAGAAAGTAGATCTAGCTGGTCTGTCATAAAACAATAGAGACAGTAGATCTAGCTGGTCTGTCATATTATAATAGAGAGAGTAGATCTAGCTGGTCTGTCATAATATAATAGAGACAGTAGATCTAGCTGGTTTGTCATAATATAATAGAGACAGTAGATCTAGCTGGTCTGTCATAAAACAATAGAGACAGTAGATCTAGCTGGTCTGTCATATTATAATAGAGAGAGTAGATCTAGCTGGTCTGTCATAATATAATAGAGACAGTAGATCTAGCTGGTTTGTCATAATATAATAGAGACAGTAGATCTAGCTGGTCTGTCATATTATAATAGAGAGAGTAGATCTAGCTGGTCTGTCATAATATAATATAAACAGCAGATCTAGCTGGTCAGTCATAATACAATAGAGACAGTAGATCTAGCTGCTCTGTCAAAATATAATAGAGACAGTAGATCTAGCTGGTCTGTCATATTATAATAGAGACAGTAGATCTAGCTGGTCTGTCATAATACAATAGAGACAGTAGATCTAGCTGCTCTGTCATAATATAATAGAGACAGTAGATAAAGCTGGTCTGTCATATTATAATAGAGACAGTAGATCTAGCTGGTCTGTCATAATACAATAGAGACAGTAGATCTAGCTGGTCTGTCATAATATAATAGAGACAGTAGAACTAGCTGGTCTGTCATAATATAATAGAGACAGAGGCAGTAGATATAGCTGGTCTGTCATATTATAATGGAGACAGAGACAGTAGATCGAGCTGGTCTGTCATAATACAATAGAGACAGTAGATCTAGCTGGTCTGTCATAATATAATAGAGACAGTAGATCTAGCTGGTCTGTCATAATATAATAGAGAAAGTAGATCCAGCTGGTCTGTCATAAAACAATAGAGACAGTAGATCTAGCTGGTCTGGAATATTATAATAGAGATAGTAGATCTAGCTGGTCTGTCATAATGCAATAGAGACAGTAGATCTAGCTGCTCTGTCATAATATAATAGAGAAAGCAGATCTAGCTGGTCTTTCATAATATAATAGAGACAGTAGATCTAGCTGGTCTGTCATAATATAATAGAGAAAGTAGATCTAGATGGTCTGTCATAAAACAATAGAGACAGTAGATCTAGCTGGTCTGTCATATTATAATAGAGAGAGTAGATCTAGCTGGTCTGTCATAATATAATAGAGACAGTAGATCTAGCTGGTTTGTCATAATATAATAGAGACAGTAGATCTAGCTGGTCTGTCATAATATAATATCGACAGTAGATCTAGCTGTTCAGTCATATTATAATAGAGAGAGTAGATCTAGCTGGTCTGTCATAATATAATAGAGACAGAGACAGCAGATCTAGCAGTCTGTCATATTATAATAGAGACAGTAGATCTAGCTGGTCGGTCATATTATAATAGAGACAGTAAATCTAGCTGGTCTGTCATAATATAATAGAGACAGTAGATCTAGCTGGTCTGTCATAATACAATAGAGACAGTAGATCTAGCTGGTCTGTCATAATACAATAGAGAGAGTCGCTCTAGCTGGTCTGTCAGAATATAATAGAGACAGTAGATCTAGCTGGTCTGTCATATTATAGCACAGACAGTAGACCTAGCTGGTCTGTCATAATATAATAGAGACAGTAAATCCAGCTGGTCTGTCATAGTATAAAAGAGACAGTAGATCTAGTTGGTCTGTCATAATACAATAGAGACAGTAGATTTAGCTGGTCTGTCATAACATAATAGAGAAAGTAGATCCAGCTGGTCTGTCATAATATAATAGAGACAGTAGATCTAGCTGGTCTGTCATATTATAATAGAGAGAGTAGATCTAGCTGGTCTGTCATAATAGAATAGAGACAGTAGATCTAGCTGTTCTGTCATAATACAATAGAGACAGTAGATCTAGCTGGTCTGTCATAATATAATAGAGAAAGTAAATCCAGCTGGTCTGTCATAAAACAATAGAGACAGTAGATCTAGCTGGTCTGTCATATTATAATAGAGACAGTAGATCTAGCTGGTCTGTCATAATATATTAGAGACAGTAAATCAGCTGGTCTGTCATAATATAATAGAGACAGTAGATCTAGCTGTTCTGTCATAATACAATAGAGACAGTAGATCTAGCTGGTCTGTCATAATATAATAGAGAAAGTAGATCCAGCTGGTCTGTCATAATATAATAGAGACAGTAGATCTAGCTGGTCTATCATAATATAATAGAGACAGCAGATCTAGCTGGTCTGTCATAATATAATAGAGACCGTAAATCTAGCTGGTCTGTCATATTGTAAAAGAGAAGGTAGATCTTGCTGGTCTGTAATAATATAATAGAGACAGTAGATCTAGCTGGTCTGGTCTGTCATAATACAATAGAGACAGTAGATCTAGCTGGTCTGTCACATTAGAATAGAGACATTAGATCTAGCTGGTCTGTCATATTGTAATAGAGACAGTAGATCTAGCTGGTCTGTCATAATATAATAGAGACAGTAGATCTAGCTGGTCTGTGATATTATAATAGAGAGAGTAGATCTAGCTGGTCTGTCATATTATAATAGAGACAGAGACAGCATATCTAGCTGGTTCGTTCTCAAATTCTCTCCTTCTCTCTTTCTTTCTCTCTCTCGGAGGACCTGAGCCCTAGGACCATGCCCCAGGATTACCTGACATGATGACTCCTTGCTGTCCCCAGTCCACCTGGCCATGCTGCTGCTCCAGTTTCAACTGTTCTGCCTTATTATTATTTGACCATGCTGGTCATTTATGAACATCTGAACATCTTGGCCATGTTCTGTTATAATCTCCACCCGGCACAACCAGAAGAGGACTGGCCATCCCCCATATGCTCTCTCTAATTCTCTCTTTCTTTCTCTCTCTCGGAGGACCTGAGCCCTAGGACCATGCCCCAGGAATACCTGACATGATGACTCCTTGCTGTCCCCAGTCCACCTGACCGTGCTGCTGCTCCAGTTTCAACTGTTCTGCCTTATTATTATTCGACCATGCTGGTCATTTATGAACATTTGAACATCTTGGTTCCTCTCTAGGTTTCTTCCTAGGTTTTGGCCTTTCTAGGGAGTTTTTCCTAGCCACCGTGCTTCTACATCTGCATTACTTGCTGTTTGCGGTTTTAGGCTGGGTTTCTGTACAGCACTTTGAGATATCAGCTGCTGTACGAAGGGCTATATAAATAAATTTGATTTGATTTGATTTGATTTGGTCTGTCATATTATAATAGAGACAGTAGATCTAGCTGGTCTGTCATATTATAATAGAGACAGTAGATCTAGCTGGTCTGTCATATTATAACAGAGACAGTAGATCTAGCTGGTCTGTCATAATACAATAGAGACAGTAAATCCAGCTGGTCTGTCATAATATAATAGAGACAGTAGATCTAGCTGGTCTGTCATAATATAATAGAGAAAGTAGATCCAGCTGGTCTGTCATAATATAATAGAGACAGCAGATCTAGCTGGTCTGTCATAATATAATAGAGACTTAGAGACATTAGATCTAGCTAGTCTGTCATATTATAATAGAGACAGTAGATCTAGCTGGTCTGTCATAATATAATAGAGACAGTAGATCTAGCTGGTCTGTTATAATATAATAGAGACAGTAGATCTAGCTGGTCTGTTATAATATTATAGAGACAGTTGAACTAGCTGGTCTGTCATAATACAATAGAGAGAGTAGATCTAGCTGGTCTGTCATGGTGCCCCATGTGAGGATCAAACTCACGACCTTCAGATTCAGAGACTAACGTGCTACCTACTGCGCTAACGAGGCCCTTCTTTCCAAAAAGTCCAAAAAGAAAAAAAAATATTGATACCGAACATCAGATTTTGACAGTGATGTTGAAACCACCGTGCCAAAATGTATGCATGGTCTTAAATTATACAACCCCTTAGAAAAAAAGATAGATTTCATTCTATAGTAATAAATATCAATATGGACCTTAAGATGTGGTATCCACCTTGACAAAAGTATGTATTGTGTGAAAGTCCAAAACGACAGAGAATACATTTTCACTTCATCTCCAGCCAACACTGTCTTTTTAAAAGCTTTTCTGTCCCGTGTGTTGCCAGAATATTATACAATGACTTATCAACAGCTCTAACAATTTGACCCCCACAGGAAATCTACACTGGCAGTTAAAGACCATTACTATATAACCAGTATGACATCCGGGAACTTTTGTCATACTAACTATACCAATAAGCATACTATATACTCAATTAACATCACAAATAGTATGATTAGTGTGAGTATTCTAACACAGCTAATGACTTATCAACAGCTCTAACAATTTGACCCCTACAGGAAATCTACACTGGCAGTACATACAGTAATATGTAAATAGTACTGTTGAAATTGATATATGCCATAGAAGTGCAGCCTTGTGCATTTTCAATACAGTAACTGTCATCCAAACTGTAGCCTAAGTTTACATCCGGTAATACTGTCAAAGTACACAGTTACATTGACAACATGCCTAAACATTTTGACGACCTTGTTCGTGAACAATGACTCAATGACTTATCATTCTGATGACACTGACATGATCATTGGCATGAATATTTACTTTTGAGATATGTACAAAGGATTTTTAGTGACTGACTAGCTTTAGAAACATATATATTGTATATTGCAGTTTGTACAAATTGTTCTGAGAAATGCACTTAATATTTTGCACATGTTAGGGATGATGTGAAAAATGCACCAAAGCGACTGAGAAAAACTGTAACTAAGCATATAATGTGGACACCAAGGATGTGGATACCAAGAAACTTGAAGCTTTCAACTGCTCCACTACAACCCCTTCGATGAGAATGGGGGCGTGCTCAGTGTTTAGTCCCAGGGTCCTTAGCTTAGTGATGAGCTTTGAGGACACTATGGTGTTGAACGCTGAGCTGTAGTCGATGAATAGCATTCTCACATGGGTGTTCCTTTTGTCCAGGTGGGAAAGTGCAGTTTGGAGTGCAATAGAGATTGCATCATCTGTGGATCTGTTGGGGCGGTATGCAAATTGGAGTGGGTCTAGGGTTTATGGTGACAAAGGGGTAATGGTGTTGTGAGCCACGACCAGCCTTTCAAATCCCTTCATGGCTACAGATGTGAGTGCTACGGGTCGGTAGTCATTTAGGCAGATTACCTTAGTGTTCTTGGGCACAGGGACTATGGTGTTCTGCTTGAAACATCTTGGTATTACAGACTCAGACAGGGGATGAAAATGTCAGTGAAGACCCTTCCCAATTGGTCAGCGCATGCTTGGAGTACACGTCCTGATAATCCATTGGGCCCTGTGGCCTTGTGAATGTTAACCTGTTTACAGGTCTTACTCACATCGGCTGAGGAGAGCGTGATCACAAAGTCGTCCGGAACAGCTGATGCTCTCATGCATGTTTCAGTGTTACTTATCTCGAAGCAAGCATTGAAGTAATTTAGCTCGTCTGGTAGGCTCGTGTCACTAGGCAGCTATCGGCTGTGCTTCCCTTTGTAGTCTGTAATAGTTTGCAATAGTTTGCAAGCCCTGCCACATCCGTCGAGGGTTGGAGCCGATGTTCAAGGGGTATATCAATCTCCCCAGGGTAGAAGTAATACGTTGAGATATTTGTCCACAAAGGGATACCCCTCCCATAGGTGGCTCATTATTGGGATTCATTGCTGATTCCTACCTGTAGCTCACAATGAAGTGTCTATTGATACAGGTTAAGGGCCCTGTTGGAGATTGGTGGATGGAAGTGGAGTCGAGGGAACAAGCAGGGTTGGACACGGCCATGTTATTATCCCACACAGTCTCTGTGGTTAATTTGAACCCGGTTCCTGGGAATTAGATTTGGTTAGAAATCGTCCCAATCTGTTACCACAGAAGGGGTCCGTTTGTCCCATTTCCAGCTAGGTTACGAGGCGCTTTGTCATTTACAGAGTCAGTTTATTTTGGTACTGTCCATATGTAGCTTGATTTTGGTCACAAAATGGCTGAATAAATGCAACATTTTACCTGGAGCCAACTATGCAGAGCACAGCGCATGTCGAATGACTTTAGCTTCCCTCCAGGCCTGAGGGCACATGCTCTCTAGTAGGCTTAAATTAAAGATACGGAAAATAGGAGCGGCAATATAGTCCGCTATTATCCTCAGTAATTTTCCATCTAGATTGTCAGACCCCAGTGGCTTGTCATTGTTGATAGACAACAATTATTTTTCACCTCTTCCACACTGACTTTACGGAATTCTAAATTACAATGCTTGTCTTTCATAATTTGGTCAGATATACTTGGATGTGGAGTGTCAGCATTTGTTGCTGGTATGTCATGCCTATGTTTGCTAATAAGTCCAATGAAAAAATCATAAAAGGAGTGGGCTTTGATGAATGAGCCATCTGATTCAGTTAATGATGGAGCAGAGTTTGCCTTTTTCCCAAAATTGTATGTAAGGTTCTCAAAAGCTTTTTACTGTCATTCTTTATGTCATTTATCTTTGTTTCATTGTATCGTTTTTCTTCTTTTTATTCAGTTTGTCACATGATTTCTCAATTTGCAGGATGTTTGTCAATCGGTTGTACAGCCAGACTTATTTGCCATTCCCTTTGCCTCATCCTTCTCAACCATACCATTTTTTTATTTCTCATCATTCCACTGGGAGTTTACAGCTTTTACAGTCATTTTCTTAATGGGTGCATGCTTATTAGTAACTGGAATAAGCAATTTCATAAATGCGTCCAGCGTCTGGTTGCTCCTCATTACACACCACAGAGATGCAAATGTTCTTTACATCATCAACATAGGAATCACCTGTTTTATTAAATAATTGAGACACAAATGACTTGAGGGAACCAGAGATCAAGATCGCCTAACCATAAGAAAAAAACTCTTCCTCCTCCCGCTGCTGCTGGCCTTAGTAAATTCTGACGTTACGCTCCTGAAGTTTCCAGTAATAGGCTACAACAGCAGTCGTTATGCTCCTATAGTTTCCAGTAATAGGCTACAACAGCAGTCGTTATGCTCCTATAGTTTCCAGTAATAGGCTACAACAGCAGTCGTTATGCTCCTGAAGTTTCCAGTAATAGGCTACAACAGCAGTCGTTATGCTCCTATAGTTTCCAGTAATAGGCTACAACAGCAGTCGTTATGCTCCTATAGTTTCCAGTAATAGGCTACACCAGCAGTTGTTATGCTCCTATAGTTTCCAGTAATAGGCTACAACAGCAGTCGTTATGCTCCTATAGTTTCAAGTAATAGGCTACAACAGCAGTCGTTATGCTCCTATAGTTTCCAGTAATAGGCTACAACAGCAGTCGTTATGCTCCTACAGTTTCCAGTAATGGGCTACAACAGCAGTCGTTATGCTCCTATAGTTTCCAGTAATAGGCTACACCAGCAGTCGTTATGCTCCTATAGTTTCCAGTAATAGGCTACAACAGCAGTCAGCAACCTTTTCCATTTGTAGTGCCAATTTATCTGACCATTTCTACTGATCTGGTGCCAGTTATGATTTTCATATTCACATTTTACTGGAACAGTTTAATTTATAATAGTAATAATAATAATTAAAGTCTTTCTCTCAAAATCATTTTCTATGATTCATCTACATTCTATCTAAATGAAAATGATACAAATCTAAACTACTTTTATTGCCGTTGCCAACTATGTAAAATAGCCTACATAAAGCCAACAAATAAAAACATCTAGAAAATATCCAGATAAAAATAAATCACATTGGCTGCACATGGCCTGTCTACATAGTTGATTCAATGTTTCAAGTTCTGTCACCAATGTCGGTCTGAAACTTGATATAAAATGTTCTGGGCCCTCAGAGTTTCCCAAGCCAGTGAGTTTGGGACAGACACAGCTGTCGGATATTTGTGTAAGGGATAAGAAGTAATCAGGTCTTTTATGACATTTCCACTGGATCAGAGCATTACATTTTTCCCTTTCATGTCGAGTGGTTATCAAGAGTGAGAGCTGGAAATATTGTACAAATACTTTGAGGAACTATTGTCATTCGCCAATTGATTTTTGTAAGACTATGTTTATCCTATCAGACATCCCCAAATACGTGCATCGCTCTCTGCATCGCTCTCTGCCCTCTGTTTGCTAAAACGCAATTTGGTTGCAGAAACTCCACCATGCTAATGCAGAAATCCGTAGTTATACCAATACCATAGACGTACTGTAGGACCCATAACTTCACCTAACAACAACATAGACCTACTGTAGGACCCATAACTTCACCTAACAACAACATAGACCTAATGTAGGACCCATAACCTTTGAGTCATTTGAGAAACCAAGGCTGTTGAGTCTGCCGATAAGAATACGGTGATTGAGTCGAAAGCCTTGGCCAGGTCGATGAAGACGGCTGCACAGTACTGTCTTTTATCGATGGCGGTTATGATATCGTTTAGTACCTTGAGCATGGCTGAGGTGCAGCTCGGAAACCGGATTGCACAGCGGAGAAGGTATGGTGGGATTCGAAATGGTCAGTGATCTGTTTGTTTACGTGGCTTTCGAAGACTTTAGAAAGGCAGGGCAGGATGGATATAAGTCTGTAACAGTTTGGGTCTAGAGTTTGGGTCTAGAGTGTCACCCCCTTTGACAGTTTCTTGACGGAAAATGTTGTAGTTGGGGATGGAAATTTCAGAATTTTTGGTGGCCTTCCTAAGCCAGGATTCAGACACGGCAAGGCCATTAAGGTTTGCGGGGGGTGCTAAAAGCAGTGGGTAAAACAAACTTAGGGAGGAGGCTTCTGATGTTAACATGCATGAAACCAAGGCTTTTTCGAATACAGAAGTCGACAAATGAGAGTGCCTGGGTTAACACAGGGCCTGGGTTAACCTGTCTGTACATTATGCCTTGAATCTATCCTACCAAGCCCAGAAATCTGCTCCTTTTTTCTTTGTTCCCAATGCACTAGACGACCAGTTCTGATAGCTTTTAGCCGTATCCTCATCCTACTCCTCTGTTCCTCAGGTGATGTAGAGGGTATGGTAGGGTGTGGGTACAGTGGAGGTAAACTTAGGCATTGAGTGACGATAAGAGAGGTTGCATTTCTGGAGTTATGCTAGGTGAGGTCACCGCATGTGTGGGAGGTGGGACAAAATAGTTATTTGAGGCATGTTGAGTGGGACTAGAGGCTCCGCAGTAAAATAAAACAATGATCACTACCCTAAACAACAGTATACAAGGCATATTGACATTAGAGCGACATAAAGCGAGGCATAAAGCAATCACAGGTGTTGATTAGGAGAGCTAGCTAAGACAACGGGTAAGACAACAGTTAATCAGCTAAGACAACAACAACAGGTAAAATGGCAATGAATGGGCAGAGAGGGTAAGTTAATAAGTTAATAAACAAAATAAACAAACAGGACACCCGTGATTTATGAACAGTCCAGCAGGCATCAGCTATGTAGCCAGGTGATCATAGGGTCCAGTGAACAGCAATATATGAAACAGGGAAGCAGCTAGGTAGTAGTTACTATGCTAGCTGGGAGATGTGCCTGGCTCGAGGCTAACTGGTGCTAGCTTCGGTTTAATCCAGGCTAAAAGCAGCTGGTGTCTGAGCTAAAAAAAGGTAAAGGCCGCTAGGAGTGGCTATGTAATTAGCTGGTCAGCTTCTGATGGAGGTTCAAAAAATAGCAGGTCCATATCACATTGGGTGAGGTGGGTTGCCGGAAGGTATATGTAATTTTAAACAATGGAGAAAGAGACTGAAATATATTGCAATATTTTTTTTTAAATACAAAAAAAACATAACATTTACAACAACAAACACGTCTTACTGCTACACTATCTTGGATTACAAGATGACTCTGTTAAAAATCATTGGATTTAGCGAACTCAAATGATTTAGTACTTCTGTTTCCCCAGCGTAACATAAGGAACCACTAAATGATACGTAGTTCGAGTGCATTTCATAATAAAAAAACTGTCAGACTGCAAGATCCCGTATTTAAGTTGAAGTTCATCATATGACAAGCGTAACGTTATGACTATAACTACTGTTCCCTGAAGGAGAGAAACTAGATACAACATACTATTAAATTCACGCCTGGAGGACTGGAGGACCCAGTTGATACAATGTTTCAAGATTGTTGTAGACAGGCCATGTGCAGAAAATGTGATTTATAGTATATTTTCTACCTGCAGGCTGCAATGTTTTTTTTGTTAGCTTTATGTAGGCAATTTTTACATAGTTGGCAATAGCAATAAAAGTTACTTTTAGATTTGTATAATTTTCATTTAGATAGAATGTAGATGAATCACAGACAATGATTTTGAGATACTATTATAAATTGAAACTATTCCACAAAAATGTGCATATGAAAATCCTAACTGGCACGCAGATCGGTAGAAATGGTAAGATAACTTGGCACTCCATCTGGAAAAGGTTGCCGATCTCTGGTGTAGCCCATTACCGGAAACCTCAGAAGCATAATGGCAGAATTTTCCTCCTTCTGGTTAGATTATCTTGATCTCTGGCTCCCTCAAGTAATTTGTGTGTCTTAATTATTTGATCAAACAGAGCAATTATGGTCCCCTTCTCATTTGCTTCTAACAGTACCAAAAATTAGAACAGGTCATGGTAGAAATAGTTTTAGTTACTCAGCTCCGTGGTCCTGGAATTCTCTCCTGAACATTTTAAAATGTGATGATCTAGTTTCGTTGGTGGAGTTTAAACCCGGATCAAACCCGGGTCTGTAGTGATGCCTCTAGCCCTTTGATGCAGTACCTTAGACCGCTGCACTACTTGGGTATAACCTTTTTTTTTAACCAATTCTGATGGTTGTTAAAAGTGGGATTTTGACATTATTACCGTTATATCAACATACTTGACACTCCCAACTATCAATGTCTTTGGCACCGTAGACATCAAGTCACTTGACAATAATGTTTCATACAACGTTGCATTCCATGTTTGAAAGGTAATTTTCATTGAAGACAATCAAAGTTAACATTCCATCAGATTTAAACTCAAGGCTGAGTCTCAAATAGTCTCCTGTCCATTTTAACAGCCGGGCAATGGCACACATTATAGCAAATACATTTTGGGTCTGAATTAAAGGAGCTACAATTATAATTTAATTACATGTTTTAAATAAAATGTCCATAATATCTGCATTAATAGTGGAATGATCGTGTTTCACAATATTCCTAAACTTAAAAATATATTCTCGATCTTCTATTGTGTTGTTGACTGAATGTTTGTTCATGTGTAACTCTGTGTTGTTTTTGTCGAACTGCTTTGCTTTATCTTGGCCAGGTCGCAGTTGTAAATGAAACCTTGTTCTAAACTGCCTACCTGGTTAAATAAAGGAGAAATAAATAACACATAATAATACATCAAAATGTAGGAGCAGTATAGACCTAGTCTGTTCATTATATACATCTACATGATGTATTGTTACACCATGTAGGAGCAGTATAGACCTAGTCTGTTCATTATATACATCTACATGATGTATTGTTACACCATGTAGGAGCAGTATAGACCTAGTCTGTTCATTATATACATCTACATGATGTATTGTTACACCATGTAGGAGCAGAATAGACCTAGTCTGTTCATTATATACATCTACATGATGTATTGTTACACCATGTAGGAGCAGTATAGACCTAGTCTGTTCATTATATACATCTACATGATGTATTGTTACACCATGTAGGAGCAGAATAGACCTAGTCTGTTCATTATATACATCTACATGATGTATTGTTACACCATGTAGGAACAGTATAGACCTAGTCTGTTCATTATATACATCTACATGATGTATTGTTACACCATGTAGGAGCAGAATAGACCTAGTCTGTTCATTATATACATCTACATGATGTATTGTTACACCATGTAGGAGCAGTATAGACCTAGTCTGTTCATTATATACATCTACATGATGTATTGTTACACCATGTAGGAGCAGTATAGACCTAGTCTGTTCATTATATACATCTACATGATGTATTGTTACACCATGTAGGAGCAGAATAGACCTAGTCTGTTCATTATATACACCTATATGATGTATTGTTACACCATGTAGGAGCAGTATAGACCTAGTCTGTTCATTATATACATCTACAGGATGTATTGTTACACCATGTAGGAACAGTATAGACCTACAGTAGCTAGCTGCTAATTTAGATTTAGTATGACTTAATGAAACTGCCTTAAATATGCTGGTAAACATTTTTTTTATTTGCACTAATCAATCAACACATTCCTGTCTTTGTATGTCTCAATATAATAGTATTGTTTAATTAAATCCATTTAAAATAACCTTTGTCTGAAAATAAAATATGATCCTCAACTGCGTTTCCCCTCCAGTCAGCAGGCGGCGATGTGCGTCTTTCAGGCGACGCTGCCAGCGTGACGTATAATCTAGTGGACTGTTCTTCAGAAACAGCTCGTCAACCACCTCGGTAGCTTGCTAGCCAACATAGCCGAAAGATTCAAGATATTTATACGCTTTCGGTGTATATTAGCTGATGTGTTTTAGACACACTTCTGTTGTATCTACTTGTTAACCTATTTAATTTAATATTACGTTATTTTGTATTAGTCAGCTATAGTAGCTGTCTGGTTAAGTTAGCACTAGCCTAGTCGCTAATGATAGCTAGATAACATCCCCGACCATGAGCTCCCTAAACTTCTCCCCTCCTGTTAAAGAAGAGGAGATCTGCTGGACGGAGAAAGAAGCTCTGGGGCTGAACATTGTGGTGAAAGAGGAGAAGGAAGAGGATGTCACAGTTAAAAAACAAGTAGAGGGTGAGTCTGTTACAGTGAAAGAAGAAGAGAAAGACGTTTCAGTGAAAGAAGAGGAAGATGCGTTCAGAGTGAAAGAGGGGGAGGATGTTAAAGTAAAAGAAGAGGAGGACGGGAAAGAGGATGTCGTTTTTGGAGTGAAGAAGGAAGGGGATATTACTGTCACATTGAAAGATGAAGAGGTGGAGATAGGAGATCTGATTAACACCAGTAAGTACTGTCTTCAATTTGTTTTTAACTTTGGATATTCGGAGTTGGCTCGTCAATACCTCTTCAACGGAGGGCCCTAGGATGATGACTGATGTCTAGAATCAGAGACGTAGAGAGCAAGCTACCCCTTGTTTTTTCCATTCCGTTTCCAAAAAGTGACTTAACATATATATTTGAGAAGGGTCTATCTGCTGACTGCAGCCTGGGGGGCACTGCATGTAGTGATTTTTACTACACACCGGGGCCCCTAATAGTGCCATGTGAGAGTTGGGTTGGCTACACCAAAGATTATGGATATACTGACAAGATGTCTCTCTGTCCTAACAAGGGGAGTCGTTGTCCACAAAGCGGCACTGTGGGTTCTCTAGCTTCCACCTATCCCTTCTTTGGATTGGTGGATACATCCTATTATTGTAATATATTATTTATATTCTATGAGGGTTGTTGACATCAACTGCCTGTATTCAATGGAGAGAGATGCTAAGCTACTAGCATGAATATGCATAGCGATCTGGAGACAACTCCTATAGTGCTTTTTATCAAAGTTGTCGGTATGTCACATAACAACTTAATCATTACGAAACTTCTGTTAGATCAAGTAATCCTCACGTAGCAAATAAGCCATTCATTTTGTTGTTGACCAAATTCAACTCTTTCCACATTGGGTTGATCATTGTTTCCACTTGGATACAACCTACTGTAACCTATTGGCATGAACTAGAGTGTTACAACCTACTGTATCCTACTGGCATGGCCTAGAGAGTTGCAACCTACTGTAGCCTACTGGCATGGCCTAGAGAGATACAACCTACTGTAGCCTACTGTCATGACCTAGAGTTACAACCAACTGTAGCCTACTGGCATGACCTAGAGAGATACAACCTACTGTAGCCTACTGGCATGACCTAGAGAGATACAACCTACTGTAGCCTACTGGCATGACCTAGAGAGTTACAACCTACTGTAGCCTACTGGCATGAACTAGAGAGTTACAACCTACTGTAGCCTACTGGCATGGCCTAGAGAGATACAACCTACTGTAGCCTACTGGCATGACCTAGAGAGTTACAAGTCCTACAGAAATGCAAGCATTTCTAAACCTTTTTCCTCACTTTTATGGGATATTGTGATATCATTATGAGGTATTGTCTGAAGATAAGATTTAAAAAATATATAATCCGTAAATCGGAATGGGAGTCGGTTGAAGCCTGGATAAAAGCATCGTTTGGCATAAGCCATTTCCAAGTGAAATATTTTGATTGATTAACAAAATGTGTCAAAAGGAAGGGGTCTGAATGCACTGTATGTTCTAGGGTGTCCCAGATAACAAAAACAGATAACAAAAAGTTATGGGTCCTACAGTAGGTCTATGTTATCGTTAGGTGAAGTTATGGGTCGTACAGTAGGTCTATGTTATTGTTAGGTGAAGTTATGGGTCCTACAGTAGGTCTATGTTATTGTTAGGTGAAGTTATGGCTGATGTTAAAGCCAAAGAGCATTTTACTGGTTAAGTGTTTTTTAAGTGTAAAGCAGTTGATTTGCGACAATAACACAAACATATTAACCAGGACATTCAAGCGAGCCTTACAATTATAATCCAAAAGTAATGTGAAATACACTCATACGCAACCTGTAAATGGAGGCTAATTTTTGCTGTCAGCCTATGAGAACATAACTAGTGGTTTCCTCATTACCAGATATACTACATCCATAACTAGTGGTTTCCTCATTAGCAGATATACTACATCCATAACTAGCGGTTTCCTCATTACCATGGAGGAGTTAATCAAATTATGTGTGCATTGCCCTCGTGATGCAATTTAAGCAAACACAGAAAGGGGCCTGTATTGGAGACCAATAGTTGTCTGGCACACTGCTTAGGATTTCAACAACTTTAATAACTTATTTCTAGTTACTACTAATGTGAAAACAAGACTAAATATAACTATTGTTGCTATCTTGACTGTCTTAATTGTCAAATCATTTAACACGTCAATTGTTGTACAACTTCACAACTGCTCTGGGCATCACCTTTTACCTCAAAATAAACAGTGGATTTCTGATGGTTTGGGCCTTTAACCATCTGTCTGACGTTGTCATTCACACAGGAGAGAGATGTGACCATCGTGGATCCTCTGGGGAGCCTCAACAACCTCATGATGCTGACGAGGCAGAGAAGAGTCTCTCCAGATCAGAACTCCTCCAGAAACACCAGCAGAGACCCACCGGGAAGATATCTAACTGCTGCTCTGATTGTGGGTTATATTTCTCAATACCAAATTCACTAAAAGAACACCTGAGAATGCACATTGGAGGGAAATCTCACTGCTGCTCTGACTGTGGGAAGAGATTCAACTCTTCATCAGACCTTAAAATGCATCAACGAATTCACACAGGAGAGAAATCTTATATCTGTGATCAATGTGGGAAGAGTTATACTACATCTAGCAATCTAACTATACACCAGAGAACACACAAAGGAGATAAACAATATAGCTGTGATCAATGTGGGAAGAGTTTTGGTGCATATCAATGTCTGACTAGACACCAGAGAACACACACAGGAGAGAAACCTTATAGCTGTGATCAATGTGGGAAGAGTTTTGGTGCATATCAATGTCTGACTTTACACCAGAGAACACACACAGGAGAGAAACCTTATAGTTGTACTCAATGTGGGAAGAGTTTTTCAAGATCTAGCTGTCTAACAAAACACCAGAGAACACACACAGGAGAGAAACCTCATAGCTGTAATCAATGTGTGAAGAGTTTCTCTACATCTAGCTATCTAAAGATACACCAGAGAACACACACAGGAGAGAAACCCTATAGCTGTAATCAATGTGGGAAGAGATACTATGATAAATGGTCTCTGATTAGACATCAGAAAATACATGGAGTTGTTTCATGATATCAATTAAATAATGTCACAATGTAGAATGTTTAAACATTGTAGTAGGAGTATTTTAATGATGTCACAATGTAGAATGTTGTAACATTGTAGTAGGAGTATTTTAATGATGTCACAATGTAGAATGTTGTAACATTGTAGTAGGAGTATTTTAATGATGTCACAATGTAGAATGTTGTAACATTGTAGTAGGAGTATTTTAATGATGTCACAATGTAGAATGTTGTAACATTGTAGTAGGAGTATTTTAATGATGTCACAATGTAGAATGTTGTAACATTGTAGTAGGAGTATTTTAATGATGTCACAATGTAGAATGTTGTAACATTGTAGTATGAGTATTTTAATAATGTCACAATGTAGAAGCCTAAACGTTTCCCCCTGTTCTATTGATTTCAGCATGATCTGGATATTAGCCTCAGGGGGAAAATCCAGGCTCTGAATTGAAAGAGTACTATTTATGAGATTTAACAAAAAGAGCTGTGTTACACTTACCACGTTGGTGACCCACTTGAATCATAATGCAACACTTCAAAATGTAGCTAGCTGTTTGTTTTCTTCAAGTTATCCTCTAACCAGGGATGTACACATTATTCCCAGATTCTGTGTAGTTTTTGAGCTTTTTTTCTTGTTTTTAATTGTTGCCAGCCAGTAGACACCATGTTTATATTGATGAAAGTAAAGCATTGTAGTTGATTATAATGTGAAATGGAAGTTGTTTTCTTGTCAGTTGTTCAACTGAAATGTGTCTTCGGCACACTGATTGGTGTCACCTCATTAGTCAGTATGTGTTACACCTGTGCTGGCTTGTCCATCTCGTTAGTGGGAAGGTGTTTCACCTGAGCTGGTCCAGGTTCTATTTAAGAGTGTCTGGCCTTGTGCTACAGTTGTCTTGATAGATGTGGAGAGTCAACACCTTTAGTTGCTCCACCTTTTTGGTTTGCTTCCTGTCTTTGCCTCTTCTTGGGCATATTTATTGGGTCTCATGGTGGGTGTCTTTTAGGTCCCAGTTTTTGTTACCAGTCAATTTTCAATTTTCAGTCGATGCCCCCAGTGTCTTTCAGAGCCCCTCCTAAAAAACAAGTTATATTTTGGGTTGGATGTAGCATCATATTGTTAATATTTTAATCAATGGCATTTCCTTTGCAATGCTCATTAGTCTTTCAGCTGTTATTCTTTGTTTTTTATCCTCAATATTTCTGTTTAATTTGTTTTCTTCTGTGAAGCCATTGTGTTGCATCCATGTCTGACATGGGGCGGCAGCGTAGCCTAGTGGTTAGAGCATTGGGGATCAAAAACAAAGAATAACAGCTGAAAGACTAATGAGCACTGAAAGGAAATGCCATTGATTAAAATATTAACAATATGATGCTACATCCAACCCAAAATATAACTTGTTTTTTAGGATTGGCAGGAACTAATGGGGATCCATAATAAACCCCAGGAAGAGTAGCTGCTGCCTTGGCAGGAACTAATGGGGATCCATAATAAACCCCAGGAAGAGTAGCTGCTGCCTTGGCAGGAACTAATGGGGATCCATAATAAACCCCAGGAAGAGTAGCTGCTGCCTTGGCAGGAACTAATGGGGATCCATAATAAACCCCAGGAAGAGTAGCTGCTGCCTTGGCAGGAACTGATGGGGATCCATAATAAACCCCAGGAAGAGTAGCTGCTGCCTTGGCAGGAACTAATGGGGATCCATAATAAACCCCAGGAAGAGTAGCTGCTGCCTTGGCAGGAACTAATGGGGATCCATAATAAACCCCAGGAAGAGTAGCTGCTGCCTTGACAGGAACTAATGGGGATCCATAATAAACCCCAGGTAGAGTAGCTGCTGCCTTGGCAGGAACTAATGGGGATCCATAATAAACCCCAGGAAGAGTAGCTGCTGTCTTGGCAGGAACTAATGGGGATCCATAATAAACCCCAGGAAGAGTAGCTGCTGCCTTGGCAGGAACTAATGGAGATCCATAATAAACCCCAGGAAGAGTAGCTGCTGCCTTGGCAGGAACTGATGGGGATCCATAATAAACCCCAGGAAGAGTAGCTGCTGCATGGCAGGAACTGATGGGGATCCATAATAAACCCCAGGAAGAGTAGCTGCTGCCTTGGCAGGAACTAATGGGGATCCATAATAAACCCCAGGAAGAGTAGCTGCTGCCTTGGCAGGAACTGATGGGGATCCATAATAAACCCCAGGAATAGTAGCTGCTGCCTTGGCAGGAACTGATGGGGATCCATAATAAACCCCAGGAAGAGTAGCTGCTGCCTTGGCAGGAACTAATGGGGATCCATAATAAACCCCAGGAAGAGTAGCTGCTGCCTTGACAGGAACTAATGGGGATCCATAATAAACCCCAGGTAGAGTAGCTGCTGCCATGGCAGGAACTAATGGGGATCCATAATAAACCCCAGGAAGAGTAGCTGCTGCCTTGGCAGGAACTAATGGGGATCCATAATAAACCCCAGGAAGAGTAGCTGCTGCCTTGGCAGGAACTAATGGAGATCCATAATAAACCCCAGGAAGAGTAGCTGCTGCCTTGGCAGGAACTGATGGGGATCCATAATAAACCCCAGGAATAGTAGCTGCTGCCTTGGCAGGAACTGATGGTGATCCATAATAAACCCCAGGAAGAGTAGCTGCTGCATGGCAGGAACTGATGGGGATCCATAATAAACCCCAGGAAGAGTAGCTGCTGCCTTGGCAGGAACTAATGGGGATCCATAATAAACCCCAGGAAGAGTAGCTGCTGCCTTGGCAGGAACTGATGGGGATCCATAATAAACCCCAGGAAGAGTAGCTGCTGCCTTGGCATGAACTAATGGAGATCCATAATAAACCCCAGGAAGAGTAGCTGCTGCCTTGGCAGGAACTGATGGGGATCCATAATAAACCCCAGGAAGAGTAGCTGCTGCCTTGGCAGGAACTAATGGGGATCCATAATAAACCCCAGGAAGAGTAGCTGCTGCCTTGGCAGGAACTAATGGGGATCCATAATAAACCCCAGGAAGAGTAGCTGCTGCCTTGGCAGGAACTAATGGGGATCCATAATAAACCCCAGGAAGAGTAGCTGCTGCCTTGGCAGGAACTAATGGGGATCCATAATAAACCCCAGGAAGAGTAGCTGCTGCCTTGGCAGGAACTAATGGGGATCCATAATAAACCCCAGGAAGAGTAGCTGCTGCCTTGGCAGGAACTAATGGGGATCCATAATAAACCCCAGGAAGAGTAGCTGCTGCCTTGACAGGAACTAATGGGGATCCATAATAAACCCCAGGTAGAGTAGCTGCTGCCTTGGCAGGAACTAATGGGGATCCATAATAAACCCCAGGAAGAGTAGCTGCTGCCTTGGCAGGAACTAATGGGGATTATTAATAAACCCCAGGAAGAGTAGCTGCTGCCTTGGCAGGAACTAATGGATATCCATAATAAACCCCAGGAAGAGTAGCTGCTGCCTTGGCAGGAACTGATGGGGATCCATAATAAACCCCAGGAATTGTAGCTGCTGCCTTGGCAGGAACTGATGGGGATCCATAATAAACCCCAGGAGGAGTAGCTGCTGCCTTGGCAGGAACTGATGGGGATCCATAATAAACCCCAGGAAGAGTAGCTGCTGCCTTGGCAGGAACTGATGGGGATCCATAATAAACCCCAGGAAGAGTAGCTGCTGCCTTGGCAGGAACTAATGGAGATCCATAATAAACCCCAGGAGGAGTAGCTGCTGCCTTGGCAGGAACTGATGGGGATCCATAATAAACCCCAGGAAGAGTAGCTGCTGCCTTGGCAGGAACTAATGGGGATCCATAATAAACCCCAGGAAGAGTAGCTGCTGCCTTGGCAGGAACTAATGAGGATCCATAATAAACCCCAGGAAGAGTAGCTGCTGCCTTGACAGGTACTAATGGGGATCCATAATAAACCCCAGGTAGAGTAGCTGCTGCCTTGGCAGGAACTAATGGGGATCCATAATAAACCCCAGGAAGAGTAGCTGCTGCCTTGGCAGGAACTAATGGAGATCCATAATAAACCCCAGGAAGAGTAGCTGCTGCCTTGGCAGGAACTGATGGGGATCCATAATAAACCCCAGGAAGAGTAGCTGCTGCATGGCAGGAACTGATGGGGATCCATAATAAACCCCAGGAAGAGTAGCTGCTGCCTTGGCAGGAACTAATGGGGATCCATAATAAACCCCAGGAAGAGTAGCTGCTGCCTTGGCAGGAACTGATGGGGATCCATAATAAACCCCAGGAAGAGTAGCTGCTGCCTTGGCAGGAACTGATGGGGATCCATAATAAACCCCAGGAAGAGTAGCTGCTGCCTTGGCAGGAACTAATGGAGATCCATAATAAACCCCAGGAGGAGTAGCTGCTGCCTTGGCAGGAACTGATGGGGATCCATAATAAACCCCAGGAAGAGTAGCTGCTGCCTTGGCAGGAACTAATGGGGATCCATAATAAACCCCAGGAAGAGTAGCTGCTGCCTTGGCAGGAACTAATGAGGATCCATAATAAACCCCAGGAAGAGTAGCTGCTGCCTTGACAGGTACTAATGGGGATCCATAATAAACCCCAGGTAGAGTAGCTGCTGCCTTGGCAGGAACTAATGGGGATCCATAATAAACCCCAGGAAGAGTAGCTGCTGCCTTGGCAGGAACTAATGGAGATCCATAATAAACCCCAGGAAGAGTAGCTGCTGCCTTGGCAGGAACTGATGGGGATCCATAATAAACCCCAGGAAGAGTAGCTGCTGCATGGCAGGAACTGATGGGGATCCATAATAAACCCCAGGAAGAGTAGCTGCTGCCTTGGCAGGAACTAATGGGGATCATTAATAAACCCCAGGAAGAGTAGCTGCTGCCTTGGCAGGAACTGATGGGGATCCATAATAAACCCCAGGAATAGTAGCTGCTGCCTTGGCAGGAACTGATGGGGATCCATAATAAACCCCAGGAAGAGTAGCTGCTACCTTGGCAGGAACTAATGGGGATCCATAATAAACCCCAGGAAGAGTAGCTGCTGCCTTGACAGGAACTGATGGGGATCCATAATAAACCCCAGGAAGAGTAGCTGCTGCCTTGGCATGAACTAATGGAGATCCATAATAAACCCCAGGAAGAGTAGCTGCTGCCTTGGCAGGAACTGATGGGGATCCATAATAAACCCCAGGAAGAGTAGCTGCTGCCTTGGCAGGAACTAATGGGGATCCATAATAAACCCCAGGAAGAGTAGCTGCTGCCTTGGCAGGAACTAATGGGGATCCATAATAAACCCCAGGAAGAGTAACTGCTGCCTTGGCAGGAACTAATGGGGATCCATAATAAACCCCAGGAAGAGTAGCTGCTGCCTTGGCAGGAACTGATGGGGATCCATAATAAACCCCAGGAAGAGTAGCTGCTGCCTTGGCAGGAACTAATGGGGATCCATAATAAACCCCAGGAAGAGTAGCTGCTGCCTTGGCAGGAACTAATGGGGATCCATAATAAACCCCAGGAAGAGTAGCTGCTGCCTTGACAGGAACTAATGGGGATCCATAATAAACCCCAGGTAGAGTAGCTGCTGCCTTGGCAGGAACTAATGGGGATCCATAATAAACCCCAGGAAGAGTAGCTGCTGCCTTGGCAGGAACTAATGGGGATTATTAATAAACCCCAGGAAGAGTAGCTGCTGCCTTGGCAGGAACTAATGGAGATCCATAATAAACCCCAGGAAGAGTAGCTGCTGCCTTGGCAGGAACTGATGGGGATCCATAATAAACCCCAGGAATTGTAGCTGCTGCCTTGGCAGGAACTGATGGGGATCCATAATAAACCCCAGGAAGAGTAGCTGCTGCCTTGGCAGGAACTAATGGGGATCCATAATAAACCCCAGGAAGAGTAGCTGCTGCCTTGGCAGGAACTGATGGAGATTATTAATAAACCCCAGGAATTGTAGCTGCTGCCTTGGCAGGAACTGATGGGGATCCATAATAAACCCCAGGAAGAGTAGCTGCTGCCTTGGCAGGAACTAATGGGGATCCATAATAAACCCCAGGAAGAGTAGCTGCTGCCTTGGCAGGAACTAATGGGGATCCATAATAAACCCCAGGAAGAGTAGCTGCTGCCTTGGCAGGAACTGATGGGGATCCATAATAAACCCCAGGAATTGTAGCTGCTGCCTTGGCAGGAACTGATGGGGATCCATAATAAACCCCAGGAAGAGTAGCTGCTGCCTTGGCAGGAACTAATGGGGATCCATAATAAACCCCAGGAAGAGTAGCTACTGCCTTGGCAGGAACTAATGGAGATCCATAATAAACCCCAGGAAGAGTAGCTGCTGCCTTGGCAGGAACTGATGGGGATCCATAATAAACCCCAGGAATTGTAGCTGCTGCCTTGGCAGGAACTGATGGGGATCCATAATAAACCCCAGGAAGAGTAGCTGCTGCCTTGGCAGGAACTAATGGGGATCCATAATAAACCCCAGGAAGAGTAGCTGCTGCCTTGGCAGGAACTGATGGGGATCCATAATAAACCTCAGGAAGAGTAGCTGCTGCCTTGGCAGGAACTAATGGGGATCCATAATAAACCCCAGGAAGAGTAGCTCCTGCCTTGGCAGGAACTAATGGGGATCCATAATAAACCCAAGGAAGAGTAGCTGCTGCCTTGGCAGGAACTAATGGGGATCCATAATAAACCCCAGGAAGAGTAGCTGCTGCCTTGACAGGAACTAATGGGGATCCATAATAAACCCCAGGAAGAGTAGCTGCTGCCTTGGCAGGAACTGATGGGGATCCATAATAAACCCCAGGAAGAGTAGCTGCTGCCTTGGCAGGAACTAATGGGGATCCATAATAAACCCAAGGAAGAGTAGCTGCTGCCTTGGCATGAACTAATGGGGATCCATAATAAACCCCAGGAAGAGTAGCTGCTGCCTTGGCAGAAACTAATGGGGATCCATAATAAACCCCAGGAAGAGTAGCTGCTGCCTTGGCAGGAACTAATGGAGATCCATAATAAACCCCAGGAGGAGTAGCTGCTGCCTTGGCAGGAACTGATGGGGATCCATAATAAACCCCAGGAAGAGTAGCTGCTGCCTTGGCAGGAACTAATGGGGATCCATAATAAACCCCAGGAAGAGTAGCTGCTGCCTTGGCAGGAACTAATGAGGATCCATAATAAACCCCAGGAAGAGTAGCTGCTGCCTTGACAGGTACTAATGGGGATCCATAATAAACCCCAGGTAGAGTAGCTGCTGCCTTGGCAGGAACTAATGGGGATCCATAATAAACCCCAGGAAGAGTAGCTGCTGCCTTGGCAGGAACTAATGGAGATCCATAATAAACCCCAGGAAGAGTAGCTGCTGCCTTGGCAGGAACTGATGGGGATCCATAATAAACCCCAGGAAGAGTAGCTGCTGCATGGCAGGAACTGATGGGGATCCATAATAAACCCCAGGAAGAGTAGCTGCTGCCTTGGCAGGAACTAATGGGGATCCATAATAAACCCCAGGAAGAGTAGCTGCTGCCTTGGCAGGAACTGATGGGAATCCATAATAAACCCCAGGAAGAGTAGCTGCTGCCTTGGCAGGAACTGATGGGGATCCATAATAAACCCCAGGAAGAGTAGCTGCTGCCTTGGCAGGAACTAATGGGGATCCATAATAAACCCAAGGAAGAGTAGCTGCTGCCTTGGCAGGAACTAATGGGGATCCATAATAAACCCCAGGAAGAGTAGCTGCTGCCTTGGCAGGAACTAATGAGGATCCATAATAAACCCCCGGAAGAGTAGCTGCTGCCTTGACAGGTACTAATGGGGATCCATAATAAACCCCAGGTAGAGTAGCTGCTGCCTTGGCAGGAACTAATGGGGATCCATAATAAACCCCAGGAAGAGTAGCTGCTGCCTTGGCAGGAACTAATGGAGATCCATAATAAACCCCAGGAAGAGTAGCTGCTGCCTTGGCAGGAACTGATGGGGATCCATAATAAACCCCAGGAAGAGTAGCTGCTGCATGGCAGGAACTGATGGGGATCCATAATAAACCCCAGGAAGAGTAGCTGCTGCCTTGGCAGGAACTAATGGGGATCATTAATAAACCCCAGGAAGAGTAGCTGCTGCCTTGGCAGGAACTGATGGGGATCCATAATAAACCCCAGGAATAGTAGCTGCTGCCTTGGCAGGAACTGATGGGGATCCATAATAAACCCCAGGAAGAGTAGCTGCTACCTTGGCAGGAACTAATGGGGATCCATAATAAACCCCAGGAAGAGTAGCTGCTGCCTTGACAGGAACTGATGGGGATCCATAATAAACCCCAGGAAGAGTAGCTGCTGCCTTGGCATGAACTAATGGAGATCCATAATAAACCCCAGGAAGAGTAGCTGCTGCCTTGGCAGGAACTGATGGGGATCCATAATAAACCCCAGGAAGAGTAGCTGCTGCCTTGGCAGGAACTAATGGGGATCCATAATAAACCCCAGGAAGAGTAGCTGCTGCCTTGGCAGGAACTAATGGGGATCCATAATAAACCCCAGGAAGAGTAGCTGCTGCCTTGGCAGGAACTAATGGGGATCCATAATAAACCCCAGGAAGAGTAGCTGCTGCCTTGGCAGGAACTAATGGGGATCCATAATAAACCCCAGGAAGAGTAGCTGCTGCCTTGGCAGGAACTAATGGGGATCCATAATAAACCCCAGGAAGAGTAGCTGCTGCCTTGGCAGGAACTAATGGGGATCCATAATAAACCCCAGGAAGAGTAGCTGCTGCCTTGACAGGAACTAATGGGGATCCATAATAAACCCCAGGTAGAGTAGCTAATGCCTTGGCAGGAACTAATGGGGATCCATAATAAACCCCAGGAAGAGTAGCTGCTGCCTTGGCAGAAACTAATGGGGATCCATAATAAACCCCAGGAAGAGTAGCTGCTGCCTTGGCAGGAACTAATGGAGATCCATAATAAACCCCAGGAGGAGTAGCTGCTGCCTTGGCAGGAACTGATGGGGATCCATAATAAACCCCAGGAAGAGTAGCTGCTGCCTTGGCAGGAACTAATGGGGATCCATAATAAACCCCAGGAAGAGTAGCTGCTGCCTTGGCAGGAACTAATGAGGATCCATAATAAACCCCAGGAAGAGTAGCTGCTGCCTTGACAGGTACTAATGGGGATCCATAATAAACCCCAGGTAGAGTAGCTGCTGCCTTGGCAAAAACTAATGGGGATCCATAATAAACCCCAGGAAGAGTAGCTGCTGCCTTGGCAGGAACTAATGGAGATCCATAATAAACCCCAGGAAGAGTAGCTGCTGCCTTGGCAGGAACTGATGGGGATCCATAATAAACCCCAGGAAGAGTAGCTGCTGCATGGCAGGAACTGATGGGGATCCATAATAAACCCCAGGAAGAGTAGCTGCTGCCTTGGCAGGAACTAATGGGGATCCATAATAAACCCCAGGAAGAGTAGCTGCTGCCTTGGCAGGAACTGATGGGGATCCATGATAAACCCCAGGAAGAGTAGCTGCTGCCTTGGCAGGAACTAATGGGGATTATTAATAAACCCCAGGAAGAGTAGCTGCTGCCTTGGCAGGAACTAATGGAGATCCATAATAAACCCCAGGAAGAGTAGCTGCTGCCTTGGCAGGAACTGATGGGGATCCATAATAAACCCCAGGAATTGTAGCTGCTGCCTTGGCAGGAACTGATGGGGATCCATAATAAACCCCAGGAAGAGTAGCTGCTGCCTTGGCAGGAACTAATGGGGATCCATAATAAACCCCAGGAAGAGTAGCTGCTGCCTTGGCAGGAACTGATGGGGATCCATAATAAACCCCAGGAAGAGTAGCTGCTGCCTTGGCAGGAACTAATGGGGATCCATAATAAACCCCAGGAAGAGTAGCTGCTGCCTTGGCAGGAACTAATGGGGATCCATAATAAACCCAAGGAAGAGTAGCTGCTGCCTTGGCAGGAACTAATGGGGATCCATAATAAACCCCAGGAAGAGTAGCTGCTGCCTTGACAGGAACTAATGGGGATCCATAATAAACCCCAGGAAGAGTAGCTGCTGCCTTGGCAGGAACTGATGGGTATCCATAATAAACCCCAGGAAGAGTAGCTGCTGCCTTGGCAGGAACTAATGGGGATCCATAATAAACCCCAGGAAGAGTAGCTGCTGCCTTGGCAGGAACTAATGAGGATCCATAATAAACCCCAGGAAGAGTAGCTGCTGCCTTGGCAGGAACTGATGGGGATCCATAATAAACCCCAGGAAGAGTAGCTGCTGCCTTGGCAGGAACTAATGGAGATCCATAATAAACCCCAGGAGGAGTAGCTGCTGCCTTGGCAGGAACTGATGGGGATCCATAATAAACCCCAGGAAGAGTAGCTGCTGCCTTGGCAGGAACTAATGGGGATCCATAATAAACCCCAGGAAGAGTAGCTGCTGCCTTGGCAGGAACTAATGAGGATCCATAATAAACCCCAGGAAGAGTAGCTGCTGCCTTGACAGGTACTAATGGGGATCCATAATAAACCCCAGGTAGAGTAGCTGCTGCCTTGGCAGGAACTAATGGGGATCCATAATAAACCCCAGGAAGAGTAGCTGCTGCCTTGGCAGGAACTAATGGAGATCCATAATAAACCCCAGGAAGAGTAGCTGCTGCCTTGGCAGGAACTGATGGGGATCCATAATAAACCCCAGGAAGAGTAGCTGCTGCATGGCAGGAACTGATGGGGATCCATAATAAACCCCAGGAAGAGTAGCTGCTGCCTTGGCAGGAACTAATGGGGATCATTAATAAACCCCAGGAAGAGTAGCTGCTGCTTTGGCAGGAACTGATGGGGATCCATAATAAACCCCAGGAATAGTAGCTGCTGCCTTGGCAGGAACTGATGGGGATCCATAATAAACTCCAGGAAGAGTAGCTGCTACCTTGGCAGGAACTAATGGGGATCCATAATAAACCCCAGGAAGAGTAGCTGCTGCCTTGACAGGAACTAATGGGGATCCATAATAAACCCCAGGTAGAGTAGCTGCTGCCTTGGCAGGAACTAATGGGGATCCATAATAAACCCCAGGAAGAGTAGCTGCTGCCTTGGCAGGAACTAATGGGGATCCATAATAAACCCCAGGAAGAGTAGCTGCTGCCTTGGCAGGAACTAATGGAGATCCATAATAAACCCCAGGAAGAGTAGCTGCTGCCTTGGCAGGAACTGATGGGGATCCATAATAAACCCCAGGAAGAGTAGCTGCTGCCTTGGCATGAACTAATGGAGATCCATAATAAACCCCAGGAAGAGTAGCTGCTGCCTTGGCAGGAACTGATGGGGATCCATAATAAACCCCAGGAAGAGTAGCTGCTGCCTTGGCAGGAACTAATGGGGATCCATAATAAACCCCAGGAAGAGTAGCTGCTGCCTTGGCAGGAACAATTGGGAACCATAATAAACCCCAGGAAGAGTAGCTGCTGCCTTGGCAGGAACTAATGGGGATCCATAATAAACCCCAGGAAGAGTAGCTGCTGCCTTGGCAGGAACTAATGGGGATCCATAATAAACCCCAGGAAGAGTAGCTGCTGCCTTGGCAGGAACTGATGGGGATCCATAATAAACCCCAGGAAGAGTAGCTGCTGCCTTGGCAGGAACTAATGGGGATCCATAATAAACCCCAGGAAGAGTAGCTGCTGCCTTGGCAGGAACTAATGGGGATCCATAATAAACCCAAGGAAGAGTAGCTGCTGCCTTGGCAGGAACTAATGGGGATCCATAATAAACCCCAGGAAGAGTAGCTGCTGCCTTGACAGGAACTAATGGGGATCCATAATAAACCCCAGGAAGAGTAGCTGCTGCCTTGGCAGGAACTGATGGGGATCCATAATAAACTCCAGGAAGAGTAGCTGCTGCCTTGGCAGGAACTAATGGGGATCCATAATAAACCCCAGGAAGAGTAGCTGCTGCCTTGGCAGGAACTAATGGGGATCCATAATAAACCCCAGGAAGAGTAGCTGCTGCCTTGGCAGGAACTGATGGGGATCCATAATAAACCCCAGGAAGAGTAGCTACTGCCTTGGCAGGAACTAATGGAGATCCATAATAAACCCCAGGAGGAGTAGCTGCTGCCTTGGCAGGAACTGATGGGGATCCATAATAAACCCCAGGAAGAGTAGCTGCTGCCTTGGCAGGAACTAATGGGGATCCATAATAAACCCCAGGAAGAGTAGCTGCTGCCTTGGCAGGAACTAATGGGGATCCATAATAAACCCCAGGAAGAGTAGCTGCTGCCTTGGCAGGAACTAATGGACATCCATAATAAACCCCAGGAAGAGTAGCTGCTGCCTTGGCAGGAACTAATGGGGATTATTAATAAACCCCAGGAAGAGTAGCTGCTGCCTTGGCAGGAACTAATGGAGATCCATAATAAACCCCAGGAAGAGTAGCTGCTGCCTTGGCAGGAACTGATGGGGATCCATAATAAACCCCAGGAATTGTAGCTGCTGCCTTGGCAGGAACTGATGGGGATCCATAATAAACCCCAGGAAGAGTAGCTGCTGCCTTGGCAGGAACTGATGGGGATCCATAATAAACCCCAGGAAGAGTAGCTGCTGCCTTGGCAGGAACTAATGGGGATCCATAATAAACCCCAGGAAGAGTAGCTGCTGCCTTGGCAGGAACTAATGGGGATCCATAATAAACCCAAGGAAGAGTAGCTGCTGCCTTGGCAGGAACTAATGGGGATCCATAATAAACCCCAGGAAGAGTAGCTGCTGCCTTGACAGGAACTAATGGGGATCCATAATAAACCCCAGGAAGAGTAGCTGCTGCCTTGGCAGGAACTGATGGGGATCCATAATAAACTCCAGGAAGAGTAGCTGCTGCCTTGGCAGGAACTAATGGGGATCCATAATAAACCCCAGGAAGAGTAGCTGCTGCCTTGGCAGGAACTAATGGGGATCCATAATAAACCCCAGGAAGAGTAGCTGCTGCCTTGGCAGGAACTGATGGGGATCCATAATAAACCCCAGGAAGAGTAGCTACTGCCTTGGCAGGAACTAATGGAGATCCATAATAAACCCCAGGAGGAGTAGCTGCTGCCTTGGCAGGAACTGATGGGGATCCATAATAAACCCCAGGAAGAGTAGCTGCTGCCTTGGCAGGAACTAATGGGGATCCATAATAAACCCCAGGAAGAGTAGCTGCTGCCTTGGCAGGAACTAATGGGGATCCATAATAAACCCCAGGAAGAGTAGCTGCTGCCTTGGCAGGAACTAATGGACATCCATAATAAACCCCAGGAAGAGTAGCTGCTGCCTTGGCAGGAACTAATGGGGATTATTAATAAACCCCAGGAAGAGTAGCTGCTGCCTTGGCAGGAACTAATGGAGATCCATAATAAACCCCAGGAAGAGTAGCTGCTGCCTTGGCAGGAACTGATGGGGATCCATAATAACCCCCAGGAATTGTAGCTGCTGCCTTGGCAGGAACTGATGGGGATCCATAATAAACCCCAGGAAGAGTAGCTGCTGCCTTGGCAGGAACTAATGGGGATCCATAATAAACCCCAGGAAGAGTAGCTGCTGCCTTGGCAGGAACTGATGGGGATCCATAATAAACCCCAGGAAGAGTAGCTGCTGCCTTGGCAGGAACTAATGGGGATCCATAATAAACCCCAGGAAGAGTAGCTGCTGCCTTGGCAGGAACTAATGGGGATCCATAATAAACCCAAGGAAGAGTAGCTGCTGCCTTGGCAGGAACTAATGGGGATCCATAATAAACCCCAGGAAGAGTAGCTGCTGCCTTGACAGGAACTAATGGGGATCCATAATAAACCCCAGGAAGAGTAGCTGCTGCCTTGGCAGGAACTGATGGGGATCCATAATAAACCCCAGGAAGAGTAGCTGCTGCCTTGGCAGGAACTAATGGGGATCCATAATAAACCCCAGGAAGAGTAGCTGCTGCCTTGGCAGGAACTAATGGGGATCCATAATAAACCCCAGGAAGAGTAGCTGCTGCCTTTGCAGGAACTGATGGGGATCCATAATAAACCCCAGGAAGAGTAGCTGCTGCCTTGGCAGGAACTAATGGGGATCCATAATAAACCCCAGGAAGAGTAGCTGCTGCCTTGGCAGGAACTAATGGACATCCATAATAAACCCCAGGAAGAGTAGCTGCTGCCTTGGCAGGAACTAATGGGGATTATTAATAAACCCCAGGAAGAGTAGCTGCTGCCTTGGCAGGAACTAATGGAGATCCATAATAAACCCCAGGAAGAGTAGCTGCTGCCTTGGCAGGAACTGATGGGGATCCATAATAACCCCCAGGAATTGTAGCTGCTGCCTTGGCAGGAACTGATGGGGATCCATAATAAACCCCAGGAAGAGTAGCTGCTGCCTTGGCAGGAACTAATGGGGATCCATAATAAACCCCAGGAAGAGTAGCTGCTGCCTTGGCAGGAACTGATGGGGATCCATAATAAACCCCAGGAAGAGTAGCTGCTGCCTTGGCAGGAACTAATGGGGATCCATAATAAACCCCAGGAAGAGTAGCTGCTGCCTTGGCAGGAACTAATGGGGATCCATAATAAACCCAAGGAAGAGTAGCTGCTGCCTTGGCAGGAACTAATGGGGATCCATAATAAACCCCAGGAAGAGTAGCTGCTGCCTTGACAGGAACTAATGGGGATCCATAATAAACCCCAGGAAGAGTAGCTGCTGCCTTGGCAGGAACTGATGGGGATCCATAATAAACCCCAGGAAGAGTAGCTGCTGCCTTGGCAGGAACTAATGGGGATCCATAATAAACCCCAGGAAGAGTAGCTGCTGCCTTGGCAGGAACTAATGGGGATCCATAATAAACCCCAGGAAGAGTAGCTGCTGCCTTTGCAGGAACTGATGGGGATCCATAATAAACCCCAGGAAGAGTAGCTGCTGCCTTGGCAGGAACTAATGGATATCCATAATAAACCCCAGGAGGAGTAGCTGCTGCCTTGGCAGGAACTGATGGGGATCCATAATAAACCCCAGGAAGAGTAGCTGCTGCCTTGGCAGGAACTAATGGGGATCCATAATAAACCCCAGGAAGAGTAGCTGCTGCCTTGGCAGGAACTAATGAGGATCCATAATAAACCCCAGGAAGAGTAGCTGCTGCCTTGACAGGTACTAATGGGGATCCATAATAAACCCCAGGTAGAGTAGCTGCTGCCTTGGCAGGAACTGATGGGGATCCATAATAAACCCCAGGAAGAGTAGCTGCTGCCTTGACAGGTACTAATGGGGATCCATAATAAACCCCAGGAAGAGTAGCTGCTGCCTTGGCAGGAACTGATGGGGATCCATAATAAACCCCAGGAAGAGTAGCTGCTGCCTTGACAGGTACTAATGGGGATCCATAATAAACCCCAGGAAGAGTAGCTGCTGCCTTGGCAGGAACTGATGGGGATCCATAATAAACCCCAGGAAGAGTAGCTGCTGCCTTGACAGGTACTAATGGGGATCCATAATAAACCCCAGGTAGAGTAGCTGCTGCCTTGGCAGGAACTAATGGGGATCCATAATAAACCCCAGGAAGAGTAGCTGCTGCCTTGGCAGGAACTAATGGACATCCATAATAAACCCCAGGAAGAGTAGCTGCTGCCTTGGCAGGAACTAATGGGGATTATTAATAAACCCCAGGAAGAGTAGCTGCTGCCTTGGCAGGAACTAATGGAGATCCATAATAAACCCCAGGAAGAGTAGCTGCTGCCTTGGCAGGAACTGATGGGGATCCATAATAAACCCCAGGAATTGTAGCTGCTGCCTTGGCAGGAACTGATGGGGATCCATAATAAACCCCAGGAAGAGTAGCTGCTGCCTTGGCAGGAACTAATGGGGATCCATAATAAACCCCAGGAAGAGTAGCTGCTGCCTTGGCAGGAACTAATGGGGATCCATAATAAACCCCAGGAAGAGTAGCTGCTGCCTTGGCAGGAACTAATGGGGAACCATAATAAACCCCAGGAAGAGTAGCTGCTGCCTTGGCAGGAACTAATGGGGATCCATAATAAACCCAAGGAAGAGTAGCTGCTGCCTTGGCAGGAACTAATGGGGATCCATAATAAACCCCAGGAAGAGTAGCTGCTGCCTTGACAGGAACTAATGGGGATCCATAATAAACCCCAGGAAGAGTAGCTGCTGCCTTGGCAGGAACTGATGGGTATCCATAATAAACCCCAGGAAGAGTAGCTGCTGCCTTGGCAGGAACTAATGGGGATCCATAATAAACCCCAGGAAGAGTAGCTGCTGCCTTGGCAGGAACTGATGGGGATCCATAATAAACCCCAGGAAGAGTAGCTGCTGCCTTGGCAGGAACTAATGGAGATCCATAATAAACCCCAGGAGGAGTAGCTGCTGCCTTGGCAGGAACTGATGGGGATCCATAATAAACCCCAGGAAGAGTAGCTGCTGCCTTGGCAGGAACTAATGGGGATCCATAATAAACCCCAGGAAGAGTAGCTGCTGCCTTGGCAGGAACTAATGAGGATCCATAATAAACCCCAGGAAGAGTAGCTGCTGCCTTGACAGGTACTAATGGGGATCCATAATAAACCCCAGGTAGAGTAGCTGCTGCCTTGGCAGGAACTGATGGGGATCCATAATAAACCCCAGGAAGAGTAGCTGCTGCCTTGACAGGTACTAATGGGGATCCATAATAAACCCCAGGAAGAGTAGCTGCTGCCTTGGCAGGAACTGATGGGGATCCATAATAAACCCCAGGAAGAGTAGCTGCTGCCTTGACAGGTACTAATGGGGATCCATAATAAACCCCAGGAAGAGTAGCTGCTGCCTTGACAGGTACTAATGGGGATCCATAATAAACCCCAGGAAGAGTAGCTGCTGCCTTGGCAGGAACTGATGGGGATCCATAATAAACCCCAGGAAGAGTAGCTGCTGCCTTGACAGGTACTAATGGGGATCCATAATAAACCCCAGGAAGAGTAGCTGCTGCCTTGGCAGGAACTGATGGGGATCCATAATAAACCCCAGGAAGAGTAGCTGCTGCCTTGACAGGTACTAATGGGGATCCATAATAAACCCCAGGTAGAGTAGCTGCTGCCTTGGCAGGAACTAATGGGGATCCATAATAAACCCCAGGAAGAGTAGCTGCTGCCTTGGCAGGAACTAATGGACATCCATAATAAACCCCAGGAAGAGTAGCTGCTGCCTTGGCAGGAACTAATGGGGATTATTAATAAACCCCAGGAAGAGTAGCTGCTGCCTTGGCAGGAACTAATGGAGATCCATAATAAACCCCAGGAAGAGTAGCTGCTGCCTTGGCAGGAACTGATGGGGATCCATAATAAACCCCAGGAATTGTAGCTGCTGCCTTGGCAGGAACTGATGGGGATCCATAATAAACCCCAGGAAGAGTAGCTGCTGCCTTGGCAGGAACTAATGGGGATCCATAATAAACCCCAGGAAGAGTAGCTGCTGCCTTGGCAGGAACTAATGGGGATCCATAATAAACCCCAGGAAGAGTAGCTGCTGCCTTGGCAGGAACTAATGGGGAACCATAATAAACCCCAGGAAGAGTAGCTGCTGCCTTGGCAGGAACTAATGGGGATCCATAATAAACCCAAGGAAGAGTAGCTGCTGCCTTGGCAGGAACTAATGGGGATCCATAATAAACCCCAGGAAGAGTAGCTGCTGCCTTGACAGGAACTAATGGGGATCCATAATAAACCCCAGGAAGAGTAGCTGCTGCCTTGGCAGGAACTGATGGGTATCCATAATAAACCCCAGGAAGAGTAGCTGCTGCCTTGGCAGGAACTAGTGGGGATCCATAATAAACCCCAGGAAGAGTAGCTGCTGCCTTGGCAGGAACTGATGGGGATCCATAATAAACCCCAGGAAGAGTAGCTGCTGCCTTGGCAGGAACTAATGGAGATCCATAATAAACCCCAGGAGGAGTAGCTGCTGCCTTGGCAGGAACTGATGGGGATCCATAATAAACCCCAGGAAGAGTAGCTGCTGCCTTGGCAGGAACTAATGGGGATCCATAATAAACCCCAGGAAGAGTAGCTGCTGCCTTGGCAGGAACTAATGAGGATCCATAATAAACCCCAGGAAGAGTAGCTGCTGCCTTGACAGGTACTAATGGGGATCCATAATAAACCCCAGGTAGAGTAGCTGCTGCCTTGGCAGGAACTGATGGGGATCCATAATAAACCCCAGGAAGAGTAGCTGCTGCCTTGACAGGTACTAATGGGGATCCATAATAAACCCCAGGAAGAGTAGCTGCTGCCTTGGCAGGAACTGATGGGGATCCATAATAAACCCCAGGAAGAGTAGCTGCTGCCTTGACAGGTACTAATGGGGATCCATAACAAACCCCAGGAAGAGTAGCTGCTGCCTTGGCAGGAACTGATGGGGATCCATAATAAACCCCAGGAAGAGTAGCTGCTGCCTTGACAGGTACTAATGGGGATCCATAATAAACCCCAGGTAGAGTAGCTGCTGCCTTGGCAGGAACTAATGGGGATCCATAATAAACCCCAGGAAGAGTAGCTGCTGCCTTGGCAGGAACTAATGGACATCCATAATAAACCCCAGGAAGAGTAGCTGCTGCCTTGGCAGGAACTAATGGGGATTATTAATAAACCCCAGGAAGAGTAGCTGCTGCCTTGGCAGGAACTAATGGAGATCCATAATAAACCCCAGGAAGAGTAGCTGCTGCCTTGGCAGGAACTAATGGGGATCCATAATAAACCCCAGGAAGAGTAGCTGCTGCCTTGGCAGGAACTAATGGGGAACCATAATAAACCCCAGGAAGAGTAGCTGCTGCCTTGGCAGGAACTAATGGGGATCCATAATAAACCCAAGGAAGAGTAGCTGCTGCCTTGGCAGGAACTAATGGGGATCCATAATAAACCCCAGGAAGAGTAGCTGCTGCCTTGACAGGAACTAATGGGGATCCATAATAAACCCCAGGAAGAGTAGCTGCTGCCTTGGCAGGAACTGATGGGTATCCATAATAAACCCCAGGAAGAGTAGCTGCTGCCTTGGCAGGAACTAATGGGGATCCATAATAAACCCCAGGAAGAGTAGCTGCTGCCTTGGCAGGAACTAATGAGGATCCATAATAAACCCAGGAAGAGTAGCTGCTGCCTTGGCAGGAACTGATGGGGATCCATAATAAACCCCAGGAAGAGTAGCTGCTGCCTTGGCAGGAACTAATGGAGATCCATAATAAACCCCAGGAGGAGTAGCTGCTGCCTTGGCAGGAACTGATGGGGATCCATAATAAACCCCAGGAAGAGTAGCTGCTGCCTTGGCAGGAACTAATGGGGATCCATAATAAACCCCAGGAAGAGTAGCTGCTGCCTTGGCAGGAACTAATGAGGATCCATAATAAACCCCAGGAAGAGTAGCTGCTGCCTTGACAGGTACTAATGGGGATCCATAATAAACCCCAGGTAGAGTAGCTGCTGCCTTGGCAGGAACTAATGGGGATCCATAATAAACCCCAGGAAGAGTAGCTGCTGCCTTGGCAGGACCTAATGGAGATCCATAATAAACCCCAGGAAGAGTAGCTGCTGCCTTGGCAGGAACTGATGGGGATCCATAATAAACCCCAGGAAGAGTAGCTGCTGCATGGCAGGAACTGATGGGGATCCATAATAAACCCCAGGAAGAGTAGCTGCTGCCTTGGCAGGAACTAATGGGGATCATTAATAAACCCCAGGAAGAGTAGCTGCTGCTTTGGCAGGAACTGATGGGGATCCATAATAAACCCCAGGAATAGTAGCTGCTGCCTTGGCAGGAACTGATGGGGATCCATAATAAACCCCAGGAAGAGTAGCTGCTACCTTGGCAGGAACTAATGGGGATCCATAATAAACCCCAGGAAGAGTAGCTGCTGCCTTGACAGGAACTAATGGGGATCCATAATAAACCCCAGGTAGAGTAGCTGCTGCCTTGGCAGGAACTAATGGGGATCCATAATAAACCCCAGGAAGAGTAGCTGCTGCCTTGGCAGGAACTAATGGGGATCCATAATAAACCCCAGGAAGAGTAGCTGCTGCCTTGGCAGGAACTAATGGAGATCCATAATAAACCCCAGGAAGAGTAGCTGCTGCCTTGGCAGGAACTGATGGGGATCCATAATAAACCCCAGGAATAGTAGCTGCTGCCTTGGCAGGAACTGATGGGGATCCATAATAAACCCCAGGAAGAGTAGCTGCTGCATGGCAGGAACTGATGGGGATCCATAATAAACCCCAGGAAGAGTAGCTGCTGCCTTGGCAGGAACTAATGGGGATCCATAATAAACCCCAGGAAGAGTAGCTGCTGCCTTGGCAGGAACTGATGGGGATCCATAATAAACCCCAGGAAGAGTAGCTGCTGCCTTGGCATGAACTGATGGAGATCCATAATAAACCCCATGAAGAGTAGCTGCTGCCTTGACAGGAACTGATGGGGATCCATAATAAACCCCACGAAGAGTAGCTGCTGCATGGCAGGAACTGATGGGGATCCATAATAAACCCCAGGAAGAGTAGCTGCTGCCTTGGCAGGAACTAATGGGGATCCATAATAAACCCCAGGAAGAGTAGCTGCTGCCTTTGCAGGAACTGATGGGGATCCATAATAAACCCCAGGAAGAGTAGCTGCTGCCTTGGCAGGAACTAATGGGGATCCATAATAAACCCCAGGAAGAGTAGCTGCTGCCTTGGCAGGAACTAATGGACATCCATAATAAACCCCAGGAAGAGTAGCTGCTGCCTTGGCAGGAACTAATGGGGATTATTAATAAACCCCAGGAAGAGTAGCTGCTGCCTTGGCAGGAACTAATGGAGATCCATAATAAACCCCAGGAAGAGTAGCTGCTGCCTTGGCAGGAACTGATGGGGATCCATAATAACCCCCAGGAATTGTAGCTGCTGCCTTGGCAGGAACTGATGGGGATCCATAATAAACCCCAGGAAGAGTAGCTGCTGCCTTGGCAGGAACTAATGGGGATCCATAATAAACCCCAGGAAGAGTAGCTGCTGCCTTGGCAGGAACTGATGGGGATCCATAATAAACCCCAGGAAGAGTAGCTGCTGCCTTGGCAGGAACTAATGGGGATCCATAATAAACCCCAGGAAGAGTAGCTGCTGCCTTGGCAGGAACTAATGGGGATCCATAATAAACCCAAGGAAGAGTAGCTGCTGCCTTGGCAGGAACTAATGGGGATCCATAATAAACCCCAGGAAGAGTAGCTGCTGCCTTGACAGGAACTAATGGGGATCCATAATAAACCCCAGGAAGAGTAGCTGCTGCCTTGGCAGGAACTGATGGGGATCCATAATAAACCCCAGGAAGAGTAGCTGCTGCCTTGGCAGGAACTAATGGGGATCCATAATAAACCCCAGGAAGAGTAGCTGCTGCCTTGGCAGGAACTAATGGGGATCCATAATAAACCCCAGGAAGAGTAGCTGCTGCCTTTGCAGGAACTGATGGGGATCCATAATAAACCCCAGGAAGAGTAGCTGCTGCCTTGGCAGGAACTAATGGAGATCCATAATAAACCCCAGGAGGAGTAGCTGCTGCCTTGGCAGGAACTGATGGGGATCCATAATAAACCCCAGGAAGAGTAGCTGCTGCCTTGGCAGGAACTAATGGGGATCCATAATAAACCCCAGGAAGAGTAGCTGCTGCCTTGGCAGGAACTAATGAGGATCCATAATAAACCCCAGGAAGAGTAGCTGCTGCCTTGACAGGTACTAATGGGGATCCATAATAAACCCCAGGTAGAGTAGCTGCTGCCTTGGCAGGAACTGATGGGGATCCATAATAAACCCCAGGAAGAGTAGCTGCTGCCTTGACAGGTACTAATGGGGATCCATAATAAACCCCAGGAAGAGTAGCTGCTGCCTTGGCAGGAACTGATGGGGATCCATAATAAACCCCAGGAAGAGTAGCTGCTGCCTTGACAGGTACTAATGGGGATCCATAATAAACCCCAGGAAGAGTAGCTGCTGCCTTGGCAGGAACTGATGGGGATCCATAATAAACCCCAGGAAGAGTAGCTGCTGCCTTGACAGGTACTAATGGGGATCCATAATAAACCCCAGGTAGAGTAGCTGCTGCCTTGGCAGGAACTAATGGGGATCCATAATAAACCCCAGGAAGAGTAGCTGCTGCCTTGGCAGGAACTAATGGACATCCATAATAAACCCCAGGAAGAGTAGCTGCTGCCTTGGCAGGAACTAATGGGGATTATTAATAAACCCCAGGAAGAGTAGCTGCTGCCTTGGCAGGAACTAATGGAGATCCATAATAAACCCCAGGAAGAGTAGCTGCTGCCTTGGCAGGAACTGATGGGGATCCATAATAAACCCCAGGAATTGTAGCTGCTGCCTTGGCAGGAACTGATGGGGATCCATAATAAACCCCAGGAAGAGTAGCTGCTGCCTTGGCAGGAACTAATGGGGATCCATAATAAACCCCAGGAAGAGTAGCTGCTGCCTTGGCAGGAACTAATGGGGATCCATAATAAACCCCAGGAAGAGTAGCTGCTGCCTTGGCAGGAACTAATGGGGAACCATAATAAACCCCAGGAAGAGTAGCTGCTGCCTTGGCAGGAACTAATGGGGATCCATAATAAACCCAAGGAAGAGTAGCTGCTGCCTTGGCAGGAACTAATGGGGATCCATAATAAACCCCAGGAAGAGTAGCTGCTGCCTTGACAGGAACTAATGGGGATCCATAATAAACCCCAGGAAGAGTAGCTGCTGCCTTGGCAGGAACTGATGGGTATCCATAATAAACCCCAGGAAGAGTAGCTGCTGCCTTGGCAGGAACTAATGGGGATCCATAATAAACCCCAGGAAGAGTAGCTGCTGCCTTGGCAGGAACTGATGGGGATCCATAATAAACCCCAGGAAGAGTAGCTGCTGCCTTGGCAGGAACTAATGGAGATCCATAATAAACCCCAGGAGGAGTAGCTGCTGCCTTGGCAGGAACTGATGGGGATCCATAATAAACCCCAGGAAGAGTAGCTGCTGCCTTGGCAGGAACTAATGGGGATCCATAATAAACCCCAGGAAGAGTAGCTGCTGCCTTGGCAGGAACTAATGAGGATCCATAATAAACCCCAGGAAGAGTAGCTGCTGCCTTGACAGGTACTAATGGGGATCCATAATAAACCCCAGGTAGAGTAGCTGCTGCCTTGGCAGGAACTGATGGGGATCCATAATAAACCCCAGGAAGAGTAGCTGCTGCCTTGACAGGTACTAATGGGGATCCATAATAAACCCCAGGAAGAGTAGCTGCTGCCTTGGCAGGAACTGATGGGGATCCATAATAAACCCCAGGAAGAGTAGCTGCTGCCTTGACAGGTACTAATGGGGATCCATAATAAACCCCAGGAAGAGTAGCTGCTGCCTTGACAGGTACTAATGGGGATCCATAATAAACCCCAGGAAGAGTAGCTGCTGCCTTGGCAGGAACTGATGGGGATCCATAATAAACCCCAGGAAGAGTAGCTGCTGCCTTGACAGGTACTAATGGGGATCCATAATAAACCCCAGGAAGAGTAGCTGCTGCCTTGGCAGGAACTGATGGGGATCCATAATAAACCCCAGGAAGAGTAGCTGCTGCCTTGACAGGTACTAATGGGGATCCATAATAAACCCCAGGTAGAGTAGCTGCTGCCTTGGCAGGAACTAATGGGGATCCATAATAAACCCCAGGAAGAGTAGCTGCTGCCTTGGCAGGAACTAATGGACATCCATAATAAACCCCAGGAAGAGTAGCTGCTGCCTTGGCAGGAACTAATGGGGATTATTAATAAACCCCAGGAAGAGTAGCTGCTGCCTTGGCAGGAACTAATGGAGATCCATAATAAACCCCAGGAAGAGTAGCTGCTGCCTTGGCAGGAACTGATGGGGATCCATAATAAACCCCAGGAATTGTAGCTGCTGCCTTGGCAGGAACTGATGGGGATCCATAATAAACCCCAGGAAGAGTAGCTGCTGCCTTGGCAGGAACTAATGGGGATCCATAATAAACCCCAGGAAGAGTAGCTGCTGCCTTGGCAGGAACTAATGGGGATCCATAATAAACCCCAGGAAGAGTAGCTGCTGCCTTGGCAGGAACTAATGGGGAACCATAATAAACCCCAGGAAGAGTAGCTGCTGCCTTGGCAGGAACTAATGGGGATCCATAATAAACCCAAGGAAGAGTAGCTGCTGCCTTGGCAGGAACTAATGGGGATCCATAATAAACCCCAGGAAGAGTAGCTGCTGCCTTGACAGGAACTAATGGGGATCCATAATAAACCCCAGGAAGAGTAGCTGCTGCCTTGGCAGGAACTGATGGGTATCCATAATAAACCCCAGGAAGAGTAGCTGCTGCCTTGGCAGGAACTAATGGGGATCCATAATAAACCCCAGGAAGAGTAGCTGCTGCCTTGGCAGGAACTGATGGGGATCCATAATAAACCCCAGGAAGAGTAGCTGCTGCCTTGGCAGGAACTAATGGAGATCCATAATAAACCCCAGGAGGAGTAGCTGCTGCCTTGGCAGGAACTGATGGGGATCCATAATAAACCCCAGGAAGAGTAGCTGCTGCCTTGGCAGGAACTAATGGGGATCCATAATAAACCCCAGGAAGAGTAGCTGCTGCCTTGGCAGGAACTAATGAGGATCCATAATAAACCCCAGGAAGAGTAGCTGCTGCCTTGACAGGTACTAATGGGGATCCATAATAAACCCCAGGTAGAGTAGCTGCTGCCTTGGCAGGAACTGATGGGGATCCATAATAAACCCCAGGAAGAGTAGCTGCTGCCTTGACAGGTACTAATGGGGATCCATAATAAACCCCAGGAAGAGTAGCTGCTGCCTTGGCAGGAACTGATGGGGATCCATAATAAACCCCAGGAAGAGTAGCTGCTGCCTTGACAGGTACTAATGGGGATCCATAACAAACCCCAGGAAGAGTAGCTGCTGCCTTGGCAGGAACTGATGGGGATCCATAATAAACCCCAGGAAGAGTAGCTGCTGCCTTGACAGGTACTAATGGGGATCCATAATAAACCCCAGGTAGAGTAGCTGCTGCCTTGGCAGGAACTAATGGGGATCCATAATAAACCCCAGGAAGAGTAGCTGCTGCCTTGGCAGGAACTAATGGACATCCATAATAAACCCCAGGAAGAGTAGCTGCTGCCTTGGCAGGAACTAATGGGGATTATTAATAAACCCCAGGAAGAGTAGCTGCTGCCTTGGCAGGAACTAATGGAGATCCATAATAAACCCCAGGAAGAGTAGCTGCTGCCTTGGCAGGAACTGATGGGGATCCATAATAAACCCCAGGAATTGTAGCTGCTGCCTTGGCAGGAACTGATGGGGATCCATAATAAACCCCAGGAAGAGTAGCTGCTGCCTTGGCAGGAACTAATGGGGATCCATAATAAACCCCAGGAAGAGTAGCTGCTGCCTTGGCAGGAACTAATGGGGATCCATAATAAACCCCAGGAAGAGTAGCTGCTGCCTTGGCAGGAACTAATGGGGAACCATAATAAACCCCAGGAAGAGTAGCTGCTGCCTTGGCAGGAACTAATGGGGATCCATAATAAACCCAAGGAAGAGTAGCTGCTGCCTTGGCAGGAACTAATGGGGATCCATAATAAACCCCAGGAAGAGTAGCTGCTGCCTTGACAGGAACTAATGGGGATCCATAATAAACCCCAGGAAGAGTAGCTGCTGCCTTGGCAGGAACTGATGGGTATCCATAATAAACCCCAGGAAGAGTAGCTGCTGCCTTGGCAGGAACTAATGGGGATCCATAATAAACCCCAGGAAGAGTAGCTGCTGCCTTGGCAGGAACTAATGAGGATCCATAATAAACCCCAGGAAGAGTAGCTGCTGCCTTGGCAGGAACTGATGGGGATCCATAATAAACCCCAGGAAGAGTAGCTGCTGCCTTGGCAGGAACTAATGGAGATCCATAATAAACCCCAGGAGGAGTAGCTGCTGCCTTGGCAGGAACTGATGGGGATCCATAATAAACCCCAGGAAGAGTAGCTGCTGCCTTGGCAGGAACTAATGGGGATCCATAATAAACCCCAGGAAGAGTAGCTGCTGCCTTGGCAGGAACTAATGAGGATCCATAATAAACCCCAGGAAGAGTAGCTGCTGCCTTGACAGGTACTAATGGGGATCCATAATAAACCCCAGGTAGAGTAGCTGCTGCCTTGGCAGGAACTAATGGGGATCCATAATAAACCCCAGGAAGAGTAGCTGCTGCCTTGGCAGGACCTAATGGAGATCCATAATAAACCCCAGGAAGAGTAGCTGCTGCCTTGGCAGGAACTGATGGGGATCCATAATAAACCCCAGGAAGAGTAGCTGCTGCATGGCAGGAACTGATGGGGATCCATAATAAACCCCAGGAAGAGTAGCTGCTGCCTTGGCAGGAACTAATGGGGATCATTAATAAACCCCAGGAAGAGTAGCTGCTGCTTTGGCAGGAACTGATGGGGATCCATAATAAACCCCAGGAATAGTAGCTGCTGCCTTGGCAGGAACTGATGGGGATCCATAATAAACCCCAGGAAGAGTAGCTGCTACCTTGGCAGGAACTAATGGGGATCCATAATAAACCCCAGGAAGAGTAGCTGCTGCCTTGACAGGAACTAATGGGGATCCATAATAAACCCCAGGTAGAGTAGCTGCTGCCTTGGCAGGAACTAATGGGGATCCATAATAAACCCCAGGAAGAGTAGCTGCTGCCTTGGCAGGAACTAATGGGGATCCATAATAAACCCCAGGAAGAGTAGCTGCTGCCTTGGCAGGAACTAATGGAGATCCATAATAAACCCCAGGAAGAGTAGCTGCTGCCTTGGCAGGAACTGATGGGGATCCATAATAAACCCCAGGAATAGTAGCTGCTGCCTTGGCAGGAACTGATGGGGATCCATAATAAACCCCAGGAAGAGTAGCTGCTGCATGGCAGGAACTGATGGGGATCCATAATAAACCCCAGGAAGAGTAGCTGCTGCCTTGGCAGGAACTAATGGGGATCCATAATAAACCCCAGGAAGAGTAGCTGCTGCCTTGGCAGGAACTGATGGGGATCCATAATAAACCCCAGGAAGAGTAGCTGCTGCCTTGGCATGAACTGATGGAGATCCATAATAAACCCCATGAAGAGTAGCTGCTGCCTTGACAGGAACTGATGGGGATCCATAATAAACCCCACGAAGAGTAGCTGCTGCATGGCAGGAACTGATGGGGATCCATAATAAACCCCAGGAAGAGTAGCTGCTGCCTTGGCAGGAACTAATGGGGATCCATAATAAACCCCAGGAAGAGTAGCTGCTGCCTTGGCAGGAACTGATGGGGATCCATAATAAACCCCAGGAAGAGTAGCTGCTGCCTTGGCATGAACTAATGGAGATCCATAATAAACCCCATGAAGAGTAGCTGCTGCCTTGGCAGGAACTTATGGGGATCCATAATAAACCCCAGGAAGAGTAGCTGCTGCCTTGGCAGGAACTATTTGGGATCCATAATAAACCCCAGGAAGAGTAGCTGCTGCCTTGGCAGGAACTGATGGGGATCCATAATAAACCCCAGGAAGAGTAGCTGCTGCCTTGGCAGGAACTGATGGGGATCCATAATAAACCCCAGGAAGAGTAGCTGCTGCCTTGGCAGGAACTAATGGAGATCCATAATAAACCCCAGGAGGAGTAGCTGCTGCCTTGGCAGGAACTGATGGGGATCCATAATAAACCCCAGGAAGAGTAGCTGCTGCCTTGGCAGGAACTGATGGGTATCCATAATAAACCCCAGGAAGAGTAGCTGCTGCCTTGGCAGGAACTAATGGGGATCCATAATAAACCCCAGGAAGAGTAGCTGCTGCCTTGGCAGGAACTAATGGGGATCCATAATAAACCCAAGGAAGAGTAGCTGCTGCCTTGGCAGGAACTAATGGGGATCCATAATAAACCCCAGGAAGAGTAGCTGCTGCCTTGACAGGAACTAATGGGGATCCATAATAAACCCCAGGAAGAGTAGCTGCTGCCTTGGCAGGAACTGATGGGGATCCATAATAAACCCCAGGAAGAGTAGCTGCTGCCTTGGCAGGAACTAATGGGGATCCATAATAAACCCCAGGAAGAGTAGCTGCTTCCTTGGCAGGAACTAATGGGGATCCATAATAAACCCCAGGAAGAGTAGCTGCTGCCTTGGCAGGAACTGATGGGGATCCATAATAAACCCCAGGAAGAGTAGCTGCTGCCTTGGCAGGAACTAATGGAGATCCATAATAAACCCCAGGAGGAGTAGCTGCTGCCTTGGCAGGAACTGATGGGGATCCATAATAAACCCCAGGAAGAGTAGCTGCTGCCTTGGCAGGAACTGATGGGTATCCATAATAAACCCCAGGAAGAGTAGCTGCTGCCTTGGCAGGAACTAATGGGGATCCATAATAAACCCCAGGAAGAGTAGCTGCTGCCTTGGCAGGAACTAATGAGGATCCATAATAAACCCCAGGAAGAGTAGCTGCTGCCTTGGCAGGAACTGATGGGGATCCATAATAAACCCCAGGTAGAGTAGCTGCTGCCTTGGCAGGAACTAATGGAGATCCATAATAAACCCCAGGAGGAGTAGCTGCTGCCTTGGCAGGAACTGATGGGGATCCATAATAAACCCCAGGAAGAGTAGCTGCTGCCTTGGCAGGAACTAATGGGGATCCATAATAAACCCCAGGAAGAGTAGCTGCTGCCTTGGCAGGAACTAATGAGGATCCATAATAAACCCCAGGAAGAGTAGCTGCTGCCTTGACAGGTACTAATGGGGATCCATAATAAACCCCAGGTAGAGTAGCTGCTGCCTTGGCAGGAACTAATGGGGATCCATAATAAACCCCAGGAAGAGTAGCTGCTGCCTTGGCAGGACCTAATGGAGATCCATAATAAACCCCAGGAAGAGTAGCTGCTGCCTTGGCAGGAACTGATGGGGATCCATAATAAACCCCAGGAAGAGTAGCTGCTGCATGGCAGGAACTGATGGGGATCCATAATAAACCCCAGGAAGAGTAGCTGCTGCCTTGGCAGGAACTAATGGGGATCATTAATAAACCCCAGGAAGAGTAGCTGCTGCCTTGGCAGGAACTGATGGGGATCCATAATAAACCCCAGGAATAGTAGCTGCTGCCTTGGCAGGAACTGATGGGGATCCATAATAAACCCCAGGAAGAGTAGCTGCTACCTTGGCAGGAACTAATGGGGATCCATAATAAACCCCAGGAAGAGTAGCTGCTGCCTTGACAGGAACTAATGGGGATCCATAATAAACCCCAGGTAGAGTAGCTGCTGCCTTGGCAGGAACTAATGGGGATCCATAATAAACCCCAGGAAGAGTAGCTGCTGCCTTGGCAGGAACTAATGGGGATCCATAATAAACCCCAGGAAGAGTAGCTGCTGCCTTGGCAGGAACTAATGGAGATCCATAATAAACCCCAGGAAGAGTAGCTGCTGCCTTGGCAGGAACTGATGGGGATCCATAATAAACCCCAGGAATAGTAGCTGCTGCCTTGGCAGGAACTGATGGGGATCCATAATAAACCCCAGGAAGAGTAGCTGCTGCATGGCAGGAACTGATGGGGATCCATAATAAACCCCAGGAAGAGTAGCTGCTGCCTTGGCAGGAACTAATGGGGATCCATAATAAACCCCAGGAAGAGTAGCTGCTGCCTTGGCAGGAACTGATGGGGATCCATAATAAACCCCAGGAAGAGTAGCTGTTGCCTTGGCATGAACTAATGGAGATCCATAATAAACCCCATGAAGAGTAGCTGCTGCCTTGACAGGAACTGATGGGGATCCATAATAAACCCCACGAAGAGTAGCTGCTGCGTGGCAGGAACTGATGGGGATCCATAATAAACCCCAGGAAGAGTAGCTGCTGCCTTGGCAGGAACTAATGGGGATCCATAATAAACCCCAGGAAGAGTAGCTGCTGCCTTGGCAGGAACTGATGGGGATCCATAATAAACCCCAGGAAGAGTAGCTGCTGCCTTGGCATGAACTAATGGAGATCCATAATAAACCCCATGAAGAGTAGCTGCTGCCTTGGCAGGAACTTATGGGGATCCATAATAAACCCCAGGAAGAGTAGCTGCTGCCTTGGCAGGAACTAATGGGGATCCATAATAAACCCCAGGAAGAGTAGCTGCTGCCTTGGCAGGAACAATTGGGAACCATAATAAACCCCAGGAAGAGTAGCTGCTGCCTTGGCAGGAACTAATGGGGATCCATAATAAACCCCAGGAAGAGTAGCTGCTGCCTTGGCAGGAACTAATGGGGATCCATAATAAACCCCAGGAAGAGTAGCTGCTGCCTTGGCAGGAACTGATGGGGATCCATAATAAACCCCAGGAAGAGTAGCTGCTGCCTTGGCAGGAACTAATGGGGATCCATAATAAACCCCAGGAAGAGTAGCTGCTGCCTTGGCAGGAACTAATGGGGATCCATAATAAACCCAAGGAAGAGTAGCTGCTGCCTTGGCAGGAACTAATGGGGATCCATAATAAACCCCAGGAAGAGTAGCTGCTGCCTTGACAGGAACTAATGGGGATCCATAATAAACCCCAGGAAGAGTAGCTGCTGCCTTGGCAGGAACTGATGGGGATCCATAATAAACCCCAGGAAGAGTAGCTGCTGCCTTGGCAGGAACTAATGGGGATCCATAATAAACCCCAGGAAGAGTAGCTGCTGCCTTGGCAGGAACTGATGGGGATCCATAATAAACCCCAGGAAGAGTAGCTGCTGCCTTGGCAGGAACTAATGGAAATCCATAATAAACCCCAGGAGGAGTAGCTGCTGCCTTGGCAGGAACTGATGGGGATCCATAATAAACCCCAGGAAGAGTAGCTGCTGCCTTGGCAGGAACTAATGAGGATCCATAATAAACCCCAGGAAGAGTAGCTGCTGCCTTGACAGGTACTAATGGGGATCCATAATAAACCCCAGGTAGAGTAGCTGCTGCCTTGGCAGGAACTAATGGGGATCCATAATAAACCCCAGGAAGAGTAGCTGCTGCCTTGGCAGGAACTAATGGACATCCATAATAAACCCCAGGAAGAGTAGCTGCTGCCTTGGCAGGAACTGATGGGGATCCATAATAAACCCCAGGAAGAGTAGCTGCTGCCTTGACAGGAACTAATGGGGATCCATAATAAACCCCAGGTAGAGTAGCTGCTGCATTGGCAGGAACTAATGGGGATCCATAATAAACCCCAGGAAGAGTAGCTGCTGCCTTGGCAGGAACTAATGGGATCCATAATAAACCCCAGGAAGAGTAGCTGCTGCCTTGGCAGGAACTAATGGAGATCCATAATAAACCCCAGGAAGAGTAGCTGCTGCCTTGGCAGGAACTGATGGGGATCCATAATAAACCCCAGGAATAGTAGCTCCTGCCTTGGCAGGAACTGATGGGGATCCATAATAAACCCCAGGAAGAGTAGCTGCTGCCTTGGCAGGAACTAATGGGGATCCATAATAAACCCCAGGAAGAGTAGCTGCTGCCTTGGCAGGAACTGATGGGGATCCATAATAAACCCCAGGAAGAGTAGCTGCTGCAGGAACTAATGGGGATCCATAATAAACCCCAGGAAGAGTAGCTGCTGCCTTGGCAGGAACTGATGGGGATCCATAATAAACCCCAGGAAGAGTAGCTGCTGCCTTGACAGGAACTAATGGTGATCCATAATAAACCCCAGGTAGAGTAGCAGCTGCCTTGGCAGGAACTAATGGGGATCCTTAATAAACCCCAGGAAGAGTAGCTGCTGCAGGAACTAATGGGGATCCATAATAAACCCCAGGAAGAGTAGCTGCTGCCTTGGCAGGAACTAATGGAGATCCATAATAAACCCCAGGAAGAGTAGCTGCTGCCTTGGCAGGAACTGATGGGGATCCATAATAAACCCCAGGAATAGTAGCTGCTGCCTTGGCAGGAACTGATGGGGATCCATAATAAACCCCAGGAAGAGTAGCTGCTGCCTTGGCAGGAACTAATGGGGATCCATAATAAACCCCAGGAAGAGTAGCTGCTGCCTTGGCAGGAACTGATGGGGATCCATAATAAACCCCAGGAAGAGTAGCTGCTGCAGGAACTAATGGGGATCCATAATTAACCCCAGGAAGAGTAGATGCTGCCTTGGCAGGAACAAATGGGGATCCATAATAAACCCCAGGAGGAGTAGCTGCTGCCTTGGCAGGAACTGATGGGGAACCATAATAAACCCCAGGTAGAGTAGCTGCTGTCTTGGCAGGAACTAATGGGGATCCATAATAAACCCCAGGAAGAGTAGCTGCTGCCTTGGCAGGAACTAATGGGGATCCATAATAAACCCCAGGAGGAGTAGCTGCTGCCTTTGCAGGAACTGATGGGGATCCATAATAAACCCCAGGTAGAGTAGCTGCTGCCTTGGCAGGAACTGATGGGGATCCATAATAAACCCCAGGAAGAGTAGCTGCTGCCTTGGCAGGAACAAATGGGGATCCATAATAAACCCCAGGAGGAGTAGCTGCTGCCTTGGCAGGAACTGATGGGGATCCATAACAAACCCCAGGAAGAGTAGCTGCTGCAGGAACTAATGGGGATCCATAATAAACCCCAGGAAGAGTAGCTGCTGCCTTGGCAGGAACTGATGGGGATCCATAATAAACCCCAGGAAGAGTAGCTGCTGCCTTGGCAGGAACTGATGGGGATCCATAATAAACCCCAGGAAGAGTAGCTGCTGCCTTGGCAGGAACTGATGGGGATCCATAATAAACCCAAGGAAGAGTAGCTGCTGCCTTGACAGGAACTAATGGGGATCCATAATAAACCCCAGGAAGAGTAGCTGCTGCCTTGGCAGGAACACATGGGGAACCATAATAAACCCCAGGAGGAGTAGCTGCTGCCTTGACAGGAACTGATGGGGATCCATAATATACCCCAGGTAGAGTAGCTGCTGCCTTGGCAGGAACTAATGGGGATCCATAATAAACCCCAGGAAGAGTAGCTGCTGCCTTGGCAGGAACTAATGGGGATCCATAATAAACCCCAGGAAGAGGAGCTGCTGCCTTGACAGGAACTAATGGGGATCCATAATAAACCCCAGGAAGAGTAGCTGCTGCCTTGGCAGGAACTGATGGGGATCCATAATAAACCCCAAGAAGAGTAGCTGCTGCAGGAACTAATGGGGATCCATAATAAACCCCAGGAAGAGTAGCTGCTGCCTTGGCAGGAACTGATGGGGATCCATAATAAACCCCAGGAAGAGTAGCTGCTGCCTTGACAGGAACTAATGGGGATCCATAATAAACCCCAGGAAGAGTAGCTGCTACCTTGGCAGGAACTAATGGAGATCCATAATAAACCCCAGGAGGAGTAGCTGCTGCCTTGGCAGGAACTGATGGGGATCCATAATAAACCCCAGGAAGAGTAGCTGCTGCCTTGGCAGGAACTGATGGGGATCCATAACAAACCCCAGGAAGAGTAGCTGCTGCAGGAACTAATGGGGATCCATAATAAACCCCAGGAAGAGTAGCTGCTGCCTTGGCAGGAACTGATGGGGATCCATAATAAACCCCAGGAAGAGTAGCTGCTGCCTTGGCAGGAACTGATGGGGATCCATAATAAACCCCAGGAAGAGTAGCTGCTGCCTTGGCAGGAACTGATGGGGATCCATAATAAACCCAAGGAAGAGTAGCTGCTGCCTTGACAGGAACTAATGGGGATCCATAATAAACCCCAGGAAGAGTAGCTGCTGCCTTGGCAGGAACACATGGGGAACCATAATAAACCCCAGGAGGAGTAGCTGCTGCCTTGACAGGAACTGATGGGGATCCATAATATACCCCAGGTAGAGTAGCTGCTGCCTTGGCAGGAACTAATGGGGATCCATAATAAACCCCAGGAAGAGTAGCTGCTGCCTTGGCAGGAACTAATGGGGATCCATAATAAACCCCAGGAAGAGGAGCTGCTGCCTTGACAGGAACTAATGGGGATCCATAATAAATCACAGGAAGAGTAGCTGCTGCCTTGGCAGGAACTGATGGGGATCCATAATAAACCCCAGGAAGAGTAGCTGCTGCCTTGGCAGGAACTGATGGGGATCCATAATAAACCCCAAGAAGAGTAGCTGCTGCAGGAACTAATGGGGATCCATAATAAACCCCAGGAAGAGTAGCTGCTGCCTTGGCAGGAACTGATGGGGATCCATAATAAACCCCAGGAAGAGTAGCTGCTGCCTTGACAGGAACTAATGGGGATCCATAATAAACCCCAGGAAGAGTAGCTGCTACCTTGGCAGGAACTAATGGAGATCCATAATAAACCCCAGGAGGAGTAGCTGCTGCCTTGGCAGGAACTGATGGGGATCCATAATAAACCCCAGGAAGAGTAGCTGCTGCCTTGGCAGGAACTAATGGGGATCCATAATAAACCCCAGGAAGAGTAGCTGCTGCCTTGGCAGGAACTAATGAGGATCCATAATAAACCCCAGGAAGAGTAGCTGCTGCCTTGACAGGTACTAATGGGGATCCATAATAAACCCCAGGAAGAGTAGCTGCTGCCTTGGCAGGAACTAATGGGGATCCATAATAAACCCCAGGAAGAGTAGCTGCTGCCTTGGCAGGAACTAATGGAGATCCATAATAAACCCCAGGAAGAGTAGCTGCTGCCTTGGCAGGAACTGATGGGGATCCATAATAAACCCCAGGAAGAGTAGCTGCTGCATGGCAGGAACTGATGGGGATCCATAATAAACCCCAGGAAGAGTAGCTGCTGCCTTGGCAGGAACTAATGGGGATCATTAATAAACCCCAGGAAGAGTAGCTGCTGCCTTGGCAGGAACTGATGGGGATCCATAATAAACCCCAGGAATAGTAGCTGCTGCCTTGGCAGGAACTGATGGGGATCCATAATAAACCCCAGGAAGAGTAGCTGCTACCTTGGCAGGAACTAATGGGGATCCATAATAAACCCCAGGAAGAGTAGCTGCTGCCTTGACAGGAACTAATGGGGATCCATAATAAACCCCAGGTAGAGTAGCTGCTGCCTTGGCAGGAACTAATGGGGATCCATAATAAACCCCAGGAAGAGTAGCTGCTGCCTTGGCAGGAACTAATGGGGATCCATAATAAACCCCAGGTAGAGTAGCTGCTGCATTGGCAGGAACTAATGGGGATCCATAATAAACCCCAGGAAGAGTAGCTGCTGCCTTGGCAGGAACTAATGGGATCCATAATAAACCCCAGGAAGAGTAGCTGCTGCCTTGGCAGGAACTAATGGAGATCCATAATAAACCCCAGGAAGAGTAGCTGCTGCCTTGGCAGGAACTGATGGGGATCCATAATAAACCCCAGGAATAGTAGCTCCTGCCTTGGCAGGAACTGATGGGGATCCATAATAAACCCCAGGAAGAGTAGCTGCTGCCTTGGCAGGAACTAATGGGGATCCATAATAAACCCCAGGAAGAGTAGCTGCTGCCTTGGCAGGAACTGATGGGGATCCATAATAAACCCCAGGAAGAGTAGCTGCTGCAGGAACTAATGGGGATCCATAATAAACCCCAGGAAGAGTAGCTGCTGCCTTGGCAGGAACTGATGGGGATCCATAATAAACCCCAGGAAGAGTAGCTGCTGCCTTGACAGGAACTAATGGTGATCCATAATAAACCCCAGGTAGAGTAGCTGCTGCCTTGGCAGGAACTAATGGGGATCCTTAATAAACCCCAGGAAGAGTAGCTGCTGCAGGAACTAATGGGGATCCATAATAAACCCCAGGAAGAGTAGCTGCTGCCTTGGCAGGAACTAATGGAGATCCATAATAAACCCCAGGAAGAGTAGCTGCTGCCTTGGCAGGAACTGATGGGGATCCATAATAAACCCCAGGAATAGTAGCTGCTGCCTTGGCAGGAACTGATGGGGATCCATAATAAACCCCAGGAAGAGTAGCTGCTGCCTTGGCAGGAACTAATGGGGATCCATAATAAACCCCAGGAAGAGTAGCTGCTGCCTTGGCAGGAACTGATGGGGATCCATAATAAACCCCAGGAAGAGTAGCTGCTGCAGGAACTAATGGGGATCCATAATAAACCCCAGGAAGAGTAGATGCTGCCTTGGCAGGAACAAATGGGGATCCATAATAAACCCCAGGAGGAGTAGCTGCTGCCTTGGCAGGAACTGATGGGGAGCCATAATAAACCCCAGGTAGAGTAGCTGCTGTCTTGGCAGGAACTAATGGGGATCCATAATAAACCCCAGGAAGAGTAGCTGCTGCCTTGGCAGGAACTAATGGGGATCCATAATAAACCCCAGGAGGAGTAGCTGCTGCCTTTGCAGGAACTGATGGGATCCATAATAAACCCCAGGTAGAGTAGCTGCTGCCTTGGCAGGAACTGATGGGGATCCATAATAAACCCCAGGAAGAGTAGCTGCTGCCTTGGCAGGAACAAATGGGGATCCATAATAAACCCCAGGAGGAGTAGCTGCTGCCTTGGCAGGAACTGATGGGGATCCATAACAAACCCCAGGAAGAGTAGCTGCTGCAGGAACTAATGGGGATCCATAATAAACCCCAGGAAGAGTAGCTGCTGCCTTGGCAGGAACTGATGGGGATCCATAATAAACCCCAGGAAGAGTAGCTGCTGCCTTGGCAGGAACTGATGGGGATCCATAATAAACCCCAGGAAGAGTAGCTGCTGCCTTGGCAGGAACTGATGGGGATCCATAATAAACCCAAGGAAGAGTAGCTGCTGCCTTGACAGGAACTAATGGGGATCCATAATAAACCCCAGGAAGAGTAGCTGCTGCCTTGGCAGGAACACATGGGGAACCATAATAAACCCCAGGAGGAGTAGCTGCTGCCTTGACAGGAACTGATGGGGATCCATAATATACCCCAGGTAGAGTAGCTGCTGCCTTGGCAGGAACTAATGGGGATCCATAATAAACCCCAGGAAGAGTAGCTGCTGCCTTGACAGGAACTAATGGGGATCCATAATAAACCCCAGGAAGAGGAGCTGCTGCCTTGACAGGAACTAATGGGGATCCATAATAAATCACAGGAAGAGTAGCTGCTGCCTTGGCAGGAACTGATGGGGATCCATAATAAACCCCAGGAAGAGTAGCTGCTGCCTTGGCAGGAACTGATGGGGATCCATAATAAACCCCAAGAAGAGTAGCTGCTGCAGGAACTAATGGGGATCCATAATAAACCCCAGGAAGAGTAGCTGCTGCCTTGGCAGGAACTGATGGGGATCCATAATAAACCCCAGGAAGAGTAGCTGCTGCCTTGACAGGAACTAATGGGGATCCATAATAAACCCCAGGAAGAGTAGCTGCTGCCTTGGCAGGAACTAATGGAGATCCATAATAAACCCCAGGAGGAGTAGCTGCTGCCTTGGCAGGAACTGATGGGGATCCATAATAAACCCCAGGAAGAGTAGCTGCTGCCTTGGCAGGAACTAATGGGGATCCATAATAAACCCCAGGAAGAGTAGCTGCTGCCTTGGCAGGAACTAATGAGGATCCATAATAAACCCCAGGAAGAGTAGCTGCTGCCTTGACAGGTACTAATGGGGATCCATAATAAACCCCAGGAAGAGTAGCTGCTGCCTTGGCAGGAACTAATGGGGATCCATAATAAACCCCAGGAAGAGTAGCTGTTGCCTTGGCAGGAACTAATGGAGATCCATAATAAACCCCAGGAAGAGTAGCTGCTGCCTTGGCAGGAACTGATGGGGATCCATAATAAACCCCAGGAAGAGTAGCTGCTGCATGGCAGGAACTGATGGGGATCCATAATAAACCCCAGGAAGAGTAGCTGCTGCCTTGGCAGGAACTAATGGGGATCATTAATAAACCCCAGGAAGAGTAGCTGCTGCCTTGGCAGGAACTGATGGGGATCCATAATAAACCCCAGGAATAGTAGCTGCTGCCTTGGCAGGAACTGATGGGGATCCATAATAAACCCCAGGAAGAGTAGCTGCTACCTTGGCAGGAACTAATGGGGATCCATAATAAACCCCAGGAAGAGTAGCTGCTGCATGGCAGGAACTGATGGGGATCCTTAATAAACCCCAGGAAGAGTAGCTGCTGCATTGGCAGGAACTAATGGGGATCCATAATAAACCCCAGGAAGAGTAGCTGCTGCCTTGGCAGGAACTGATGGGGATCCATAATAAACCCCAGGAAGAGTAGCTGCTGCCTTGGCATGAACTAATGGAGATCCATAATAAACCCCAGGAAGAGTAGCTGCTGCCTTGGCAGGAACTGATGGGGATCCATAATAAACCCCAGGAAGAGTAGCTGCTGCCTTGGCAGGAACTAATGGGGATCCATAATAAACCCCAGGAAGAGTAGCTGCTGCCTTGGCAGGAACAATTGGGAACCATAATAAACCCCAGGAAGAGTAGCTGCTGCCTTGGCAGGAACTAAAGGGGATCCATAATAAACCCCAGGAAGAGTAGCTGCTGCCTTGGCAGGAACTAATGGGGATCCATAATAAACCCCAGGAAGAGTAGCTGCTGCCTTGGCAGGAACTGATGGGGATCCATAATAAACCCCAGGAAGAGTAGCTGCTGCCTTGGCAGGAACTAATGGGGATCCATAATAAACCCCAGGAAGAGTAGCTGCTGCCTTGGCAGGAACTAATGGGGATCCATAATAAACCCAAGGAAGAGTAGCTGCTGCCTTGGCAGGAACTAATGGGGATCCATAATAAACCCCAGGAAGAGTAGCTGCTGCCTTGGCAGGAACTAATGGGGATCCATAATAAACCCCAGGAAGAGTAGCTGCTGCCTTGGCAGGAACTGATGGGGATCCATAATAAACCCCAGGAAGAGTAGCTGCTGCCTTGGCAGGAACTAATGGGGATCCATAATAAACCCCAGGAAGAGTAGCTGCTGCCTTGGCAGGAACTAATGGGGATCCATAATAAACCCAAGGAAGAGTAGCTGCTGCCTTGGCAGGAACTAATGGGGATCCATAATAAACCCCAGGAAGAGTAGCTGCTGCCTTGACAGGAACTAATGGGGATCCATAATAAACCCCAGGAAGAGTAGCTGCTGTCTTGGCAGGAACTGATGGGGATCCATAATAAACCCCAGGAAGAGTAGCTGCTGCCTTGGCAGGAACTAATGGGGATCCATAATAAACCCCAGGAAGAGTAGCTGCTGCCTTGGCAGGAACTAATGGGGATCCATAATAAACCCCAGGAAGAGTAGCTGCTGCCTTGGCAGGAACTGATGGGGATCCATAATAAACCCCAGGAAGAGTAGCTGCTGCCTTGGCAGGAACTAATGGAGATCCATAATAAACCCCAGGAGGAGTAGCTGCTGCCTTGGCAGGAACTGATGGGGATCCATAATAAACCCCAGGAAGAGTAGCTGCTGCCTTGGCAGGAACTAATGGGGATCCATAATAAACCCCAGGAAGAGTAGCTGCTGCCTTGGCAGGAACTGATGAGGATCCATAATAAACCCCAGGAAGAGTAGCTGCTGCCTTGACAGGTACTAATGGGGATCCATAATAAACCCCCAGGTAGAGTAGCTGCTGCCTTGGCAGGAACTAATGGGGATCCATAATAAACCCCAGGAAGAGTAGCTGCTGCCTTGGCAGGAACTGATGGGGATCCATAATAAACCCCAGGAAGAGTAGCTGCTGCCTTGGCAGGAACTAATGGGGATCCATAATAAACCCCAGGAAGAGTAGCTGCTGCCTTGGCAGGAACTGATGGGGATCCATAATAAACCCCAGGAATAGTAGCTGCTGCCTTGGCAGGAACTGATGGGGATCCATAATAAACCCCAGGAAGAGTAGCTGCTGCCTTGGCAGGAACTAATGGGGATCCATAATAAACCCCAGGAAGAGTAGCTGCTGCCTTGACAGGAACTAATGGGGATCCATAATAAACCCCAGGAAGAGTAGCTGCTGCCTTGGCAGGAACTGATGGGGATCCATAATAAACCCCAGGAAGAGTAGCTGCTGCCTTGGCATGAACTAATGGGGATCCATAATAAACCCCAGGAAGAGTAGCTGCTGCCTTGGCAGGAACTAATGGGGATCCATAATAAACCCAAGGAAGAGTAGCTGCTGCCTTGGCAGGAACTAATAGGGATCCATAATAAACCCCAGGAAGAGTAGCTGCTGCCTTGACAGGAACTAATGGGGATCCATAATAAACCCCAGGAAGAGTAGCTGCTGCCTTGGCAGGAACTAATGGGGATCCATAATAAACCCCAGGAAGAGTAGCTGCTGCCTTGGCAGGAACTAATGGAGTTCCATAATAAACCCCAGGAGGAGTAGCTGCTGCCTTGGCAGGAAGTGATGGGGATTCATAATAAACCCCAGGAAGAGTAGCTGCTGCCTTGGCAGGAACTAATGGGGATCCATAATAAACCCCAGGAAGAGTAGCTGCTGCCTTGGCAGGAACTAATGAGGATCCATAATAAACCCCAGGAAGAGTAGCTGCTGCCTTGACAGGAACTAATGGGGATCCATAATAAACCCCAGGTAGAGTAGCTGCTGCTTAGGCAGGAACTAATGGGGATCCATAATAAACCCCAGGAAGAGTAGCTGCTGCCTTGGCAGGAACTAATCAATCAATCAATCAATCAAATTTATTTTATATAGCCCTTCGTACATCAGCTGATATCTCAAAGTGCTGTACAGAAACCCAGCCTAAAACCCCAAACAGCAAGCAATGCAGGTGAAGAAGCACGGTGGCTAGGAAAAACTCCCTAGAAAGGCCAAAACCTAGGAAGAAACCTAGAGAGGAACCAGGCTATGTGGGGTGGCCAGTCCTCTTCTGGCTGTGCCGGGTGGAGATTATAACAAAACATGGTCAAGATGTTCAAATGTTCATAAATGACCAGCATGGTCGAATAATAATAAGGCAGAATAGTTGAAACTGGAGCAGCAGCACAGTCAGGTGGACTGGGGACAGCAAGGAGTCATCATGTCAGGTATTCCTGGGGCATGGTCCTAGGGCTCAGGTCCTCCGAGAGAGAGAAAGAAAGAGAGAATTAGAGAGAGCATATGTGGGATGGCCAGTCCTCTTCTGGCTGTGCCGGGTGGAGATTATAACAGAACATGGCCAAGATGTTCAAATGTTCATAAATGATCAGCATGGTCGAATAATAATAAGGCAGAACAGTTGAAACTGGAGCAGCAGCACAGCCAGGTGGACTGGGGACAGCAAGGAGTCATCATGTCAGGTAGTCCTGGGGCATGGTCCTAGGGCTCAGGTCCTCCGAGAGAGAGAAAGAGAGAAGGAGAGAATTAGAGAACGCACACTTAGATTCACACAGGACACCGAATAGGACAGGAGAAGTACTCCAGATATAACAAACTGACCCTAGCCCCCCGACACATAAACTACTGCAGCATAAATACTGGAGGCTGAGACAGGAGATGGGGATCCATAATAAACCCCAGGAAGAGTAGCTGCTGCCTTGGCAGGAACTAATGGAGTTCCATAATAAACCCCAGGAGGAGTAGCTGCTGCCTTGGCAGGAAGTGATGGGGATTCATAATAAACCCCAGGAAGAGTAGCTGCTGCCTTGGCAGGAACTAATGGGGATCCATAATAAACCCCAGGAAGAGTAGCTGCTGCCTTGACAGGAACTAATGGTGATCCATAATAAACCCCAGGTAGAGTAGCTGCTGCCTTGGCAGGAACTAATGGGGATCCTTAATAAACCCCAGGAAGAGTAGCTGCTGCAGGAACTAATGGGGATCCATAATAAACCCCAGGAAGAGTAGCTGCTGCCTTGGCAGGAACTAATGGAGATCCATAATAAACCCCAGGAAGAGTAGCTGCTGCCTTGGCAGGAACTGATGGGGATCCATAATAAACCCCAGGAATAGTAGCTGCTGCCTTGGCAGGAACTGATGGGGATCCATAATAAACCCCAGGAAGAGTAGCTGCTGCCTTGGCAGGAACTAATGGGGATCCATAATAAACCCTAGGAAGAGTAGCTGCTGCCTTGGCAGGAACTGATGGGGATCCATAATAAACCCCAGGAAGAGTAGCTGCTGCAGGAACTAATGGGGATCCATAATAAACCCCAGGAAGAGTAGATGCTGCCTTGGCAGGAACAAATGGGGATCCATAATAAACCCCAGGAGGAGTAGCTGCTGCCTTGGCAGGAACTGATGGGGATCCATAATAAACCCCAGGTAGAGTAGCTGCTGTCTTGGCAGGAACTAATGGGGATCCATAATAAACCCCAGGAAGAGTAGCTGCTGCCTTGGCAGGAACTAATGGGGATCCATAATAAACCCCAGGAGGAGTAGCTGCTGCCTTGGCAGGAACTGATGGGGATCCATAATAAACCCCAGGTAGAGTAGCTGCTGCCTTGGCAGGAACTGATGGGGATCCATAATAAACCCCAGGAAGAGTAGCTGCTGCCTTGGCAGGAACTGATGGGGATCCATAATAAACCCCAGGAAGAGTAGCTGCTGCCTTGGCAGGAACTAATGGAGATCCATAATAAACCCCAGGAGGAGTAGCTGCTGCCTTGGCAGGAACTGATGGGGATCCATAATAAACCCCAGGAAGAGTAGCTGCTGCCTTGGCAGGAACTAATGGGGATCCATAATAAACCCCAGGAAGAGTAGCTGCTGCCTTGGCAGGAACTAATGAGGATCCATAATAAACCCCAGGAAGAGTAGCTGCTGCCTTGACAGGTACTAATGGGGATCCATAATAAACCCCCAGGTAGAGTAGCTGCTGCCTTGGCAGGAACTAATGGGGATCCATAATAAACCCCAGGAAGAGTAGCTGCTGCCTTGGCAGGAACTAATGGACATCCATAATAAACCCCAGGAAGAGTAGCTGCTGCCTTGGCAGGAACTGATGGGGATCCATAATAAACCCCAGGAAGAGTAGCTGCTGCATGGCAGGAACTGATGGGGATCCATAATAAACCCCAGGAAGAGTAGCTGCTGCCTTGGCAGGAACTAATGGGGATCCATAATAAACCCCAGGAAGAGTAGCTGCTGCCTTGGCAGGAACTGATGGGGATCCATAATAAACCCCAGGAATAGTAGCTGCTGCCTTGGCAGGAACTGATGGGGATCCATAATAAACCCCAGGAAGAGTAGCTGCTGCCTTGGCAGGAACTAATGGGGATCCATAATAAACCCCAGGAAGAGTAGCTGCTGCCTTGACAGGAACTAATGGGGATCCATAATAAACCCCAGGAAGAGTAGCTGCTGCCTTGGCAGGAACTGATGGGGATCCATAATAAACCCCAGGAAGAGTAGCTGCTGCCTTGGCATGAACTAATGGGGATCCATAATAAACCCCAGGAAGAGTAGCTGCTGCCTTGGCAGGAACTAATGGGGATCCATAATAAACCCAAGGAAGAGTAGCTGCTGCCTTGGCAGGAACTAATGGGGATCCATAATAAACCCCAGGAAGAGTAGCTGCTGCCTTGACAGGAACTAATGGGGATCCATAATAAACCCCAGGAAGAGTAGCTGCTGCCTTGGCAGGAACTGATGGGGATCCATAATAAACCCCAGGAAGAGTAGCTGCTGCCTTGGCAGGAACTAATGGGGATCCATAATAAACCCCAGGAAGAGTAGCTGCTGCCTTGGCAGGAACTAATGGAGTTCCATAATAAACCCCAGGAGGAGTAGCTGCTGCCTTGGCAGGAAGTGATGGGGATTCATAATAAACCCCAGGAAGAGTAGCTGCTGCCTTGGCAGGAACTAATGGGGATCCATAATAAACCCCAGGAAGAGTAGCTGCTGCCTTGGCAGGAACTAATGAGGATCCATAATAAACCCCAGGAAGAGTAGCTGCTGCCTTGACAGGAACTAATGGGGATCCATAATAAACCCCAGGTAGAGTAGCTGCTGCTTAGGCAGGAACTAATGGGGATCCATAATAAACCCCAGGAAGAGTAGCTGCTGCCTTGGCAGGAACTAATCAATCAATCAATCAATCAAATTTATTTTATATAGCCCTTCGTACATCAGCTGATATCTCAAAGTGCTGTACAGAAACCCAGCCTAAAACCCCAAACAGCAAGCAATGCAGGTGAAGAAGCACGGTGGCTAGGAAAAACTCCCTAGAAAGGCCAAAACCTAGGAAGAAACCTAGAGAGGAACCAGGCTATGTGGGGTGGCCAGTCCTCTTCTGGCTGTGCCGGGTGGAGATTATAACAAAACATGGTCAAGATGTTCAAATGTTCATAAATGACCAGCATGGTCGAATAATAATAAGGCAGAATAGTTGAAACTGGAGCAGCAGCACAGTCAGGTGGACTGGGGACAGCAAGGAGTCATCATGTCAGGTATTCCTGGGGCATGGTCCTAGGGCTCAGGTCCTCCGAGAGAGAGAAAGAAAGAGAGAATTAGAGAGAGCATATGTGGGATGGCCAGTCCTCTTCTGGCTGTGCCGGGTGGAGATTATAACAGAACATGGCCAAGATGTTCAAATGTTCATAAATGATCAGCATGGTCGAATAATAATAAGGCAGAACAGTTGAAACTGGAGCAGCAGCACAGCCAGGTGGACTGGGGACAGCAAGGAGTCATCATGTCAGGTAGTCCTGGGGCATGGTCCTAGGGCTCAGGTCCTCCGAGAGAGAGAAAGAGAGAAGGAGAGAATTAGAGAACGCACACTTAGATTCACACAGGACACCGAATAGGACAGGAGAAGTACTCCAGATATAACAAACTGACCCTAGCCCCCCGACACATAAACTACTGCAGCATAAATACTGGAGGCTGAGACAGGAGATGGGGATCCATAATAAACCCCAGGAAGAGTAGCTGCTGCCTTGGCAGGAACTAATGGAGTTCCATAATAAACCCCAGGAGGAGTAGCTGCTGCCTTGGCAGGAAGTGATGGGGATTCATAATAAACCCCAGGAAGAGTAGCTGCTGCCTTGGCAGGAACTAATGGGGATCCATAATAAACCCCAGGAAGAGTAGCTGCTGCCTTGACAGGAACTAATGGTGATCCATAATAAACCCCAGGTAGAGTAGCTGCTGCCTTGGCAGGAACTAATGGGGATCCTTAATAAACCCCAGGAAGAGTAGCTGCTGCAGGAACTAATGGGGATCCATAATAAACCCCAGGAAGAGTAGCTGCTGCCTTGGCAGGAACTAATGGAGATCCATAATAAACCCCAGGAAGAGTAGCTGCTGCCTTGGCAGGAACTGATGGGGATCCATAATAAACCCCAGGAATAGTAGCTGCTGCCTTGGCAGGAACTGATGGGGATCCATAATAAACCCCATGAAGAGTAGCTGCTGCCTTGGCAGGAACTAATGGGGATCCATAATAAACCCCAGGAAGAGTAGCTGCTGCCTTGGCAGGAACTGATGGGGATCCATAATAAACCCCAGGAAGAGTAGCTGCTGCAGGAACTAATGGGGATCCATAATAAACCCCAGGAAGAGTAGATGCTGCCTTGGCAGGAACAAATGGGGATCCATAATAAACCCCAGGAGGAGTAGCTGCTGCCTTGGCAGGAACTGATGGGGATCCATAATAAACCCCAGGTAGAGTAGCTGCTGTCTTGGCAGGAACTAATGGGGATCCATAATAAACCCCAGGAAGAGTAGCTGCTGCCTTGGCAGGAACTAATGGGGATCCATAATAAACCCCAGGAGGAGTAGCTGCTGCCTTGGCAGGAACTGATGGGGATCCATAATAAACCCCAGGTAGAGTAGCTGCTGCCTTGGCAGGAACTGATGGGGATCCATAATAAACCCCAGGAAGAGTAGCTGCTGCCTTGGCAGGAACAAATGAGGATCCATAATAAACCCCAGGAGGAGTAGCTGCTGCCTTGGCAGGAACTGATGGGGATCCATAACAAACCCCAGGAAGAGTAGCTGCTGCAGGAACTAATGGGGATCCATAATAAACCCCAGGAAGAGTAGCTGCTGCCTTGGCAGGAACTGATGGGGATCCATAATAAACCCCAGGAAGAGTAGCTGCTGCCTTGGCAGGAACTGATGGGGATCCATAATAAACCCCACGAAGAGTAGCTGCTGCCTTGGCAGGAACTGATGGGAATCCATAATAAACCCAAGGAAGAGTAGCTGCTGCCTTGACAGGAACTAATGGGGATCCATAATAAACCCCAGGAAGATAGCTGCTGCCTTGGCAGGAACACATGGGGAACCATAATAAACCCCAGGAGGAGTAGCTGCTGCCTTGACAGGAACTGATGGGGATCCATAATATACCCCAGGTAGAGTAGCTGCTGCCTTGGCAGGAACTAATGGGGATCCATAATAAACCCCAGGAAGAGTAGCTGCTGCCTTGGCAGGAACTAATGGGGATCCATAATAAACCCCAGGAAGAGGAGCTGCTGCCTTGACAGGAACTAATGGGGATCCATAATAAATCACAGGAAGAGTAGCTGCTGCCTTGGCAGGAACTTATGGGGATCCATAATAAACCCCAGGAAGAGTAGCTGCTGCCTTGGCAGGAACTGATGGGGATCCATAATAAACCCCAAGAAGAGTAGCTGCTGCAGGAACTAATGGGGATCCATAATAAACCCCAGGAAGAGTAGCTGCTGCCTTGGCAGGAACTGATGGGGATCCATAATAAACCCCAGGAAGAGTAGCTGCTGCCTTGACAGGAACTAATGGGGATCCCTAATAAACCCCAGGAAGAGTAGCTGCTGCCTTGGCAGGAACTAATGGGGATCCATAATAAACCCCAGGAAGAGTAGCTGCTGCCTTGGCAGGAACTAATGGGGATCCATAATAAACCCCAGGAAGAGTAGCTGCTGCCTTGGCAGGAACTAATGGGGATCCATAATAAACCCCAGGAAGAGTAGCTGCTGCCTTGACAGGAACTAATGGGGATCCCTAATAAACCCCAGGAAGAGTAGCTGCTGCCTTGACAGGAACTGATGGGTATACATAATAAATACAAATACTTGTATCAATTTTTGTGTGTCTCTTTAGTCTTGGATTCTAAAATGCTAATTAGCATCAAAGTAGACGACATGCAAGACTACAAATCCCTGCAAGCTCCTGCATGTCATCTCTAGCCGATACCTTTCACAGAACAGTTCACTGAATTGTCCATTGAAATACATTTGGACAATTTAATCATTGCTACATTAAGGCCTGATTGGTGGAGTGCTGCAGAGATGGTTGTCCTTCTGGAAGGTTCTCCCATCTCCACAGAGGAACTCTGGAGCTCTTTCAGAGTGAACATCGGGTTCTTGTTCACCTCCCTGACCAAGGCCCTTCTCCCCAGATTTCTCAGTTTGGCCGGGCGTCCAGCTCTAGGAAGAGTCTTGGTGGTTCCAATCTTCTTCCTTTTAAGAATGATGGAGGCCACTGTGTTCTTGGGGACCTTCAATGCTGAAATTTTTTGGGGGTACCTTTCCCCAGATCTGTGCCTCGACACAGTCCTTTCTCAGAGCTCTATGGACAATTCCTTTGACCTCATGGCTTGGTTTTTGCTCTGACATGCACTCTAAACTGTGGGACCTTATATAGACAGGTCTGTGCCTTTCCAAATCATGTCCAATCAATTGAATTTACCACAATTGGACTCTAATCAAGTTGTAGAAACATCTCAAGGATGATCAATGGAATCAGGATGCATCGAGTTTCAATTTCTAGGTTCATAGCAAAGGGTCTGAATACCTAAGTAAATACATTTATAAAAACCTGTTTTCGGTTTGTCTTTATGGGGTATTGTCTGTAGATTGGGGTCAACATTACTCCAAAGGATTTGAATTTGTTAAAAGTCCATTTTGATACAGAAACACTAAACCATGATTTAGATGTATTAAGAACAAGTTGATTGACAGAGTCATGAAAAATTGGAAGAATTGAATAAATCACATTTTTGGCTATGATAAAAGATATGCCTCTGGGGTCAAAATTATCCATGTCAGAAGTATGGTTCAATGAAAATGTGTACTGGGTGTAAAGTTTGTTTTAAATTCTCACTCATTAAACACAAATCAATCAACACATGCTTCTTTTTGAACGACTTAATATAATATTAAACTTTTATTAAATAAATGAAAAATTTGGTTCCTCAACTGCGTTGCCCACTCCAGTCCTCAGATGGCGATGTACGTCTTTTAGGTTCCGGCGACGCTGCTAGTGTGACGTATAATCTAGTGGACGGGACGCTCCTTCAACAACAACAGCTAGTCAGACACCTCGGTAGGTTTCTAGCAAACATAGCTACAACATTCACGCTCTTTACACTGTTTTGGTGTATATTCGCGCTGTGTATTAAACACACTTCTGTCGTATGTACTTGATGACCCACGTAATTATATATTTACGTTGTTTGTCAGCTAGCTGGTTTGCTAAGTTAGCTTAGAACTAGGCTAGTCGCTAATGCTAGCTAGCTAACATCTCCGACCATGAGTTCACCAAGCTACTCTCCTCCTGATAAAGAAGCTCTCATCAAAGAGGAGGAGGAAGAGGAGTCTGTTACAATACAAAAACAAGTAGAGGGTGAGGCTGTTACCGTGAAAGAAGAAGAGAAAGACGTTTCAGTGAAAGAAGAGGAAGACGCGTTCAGAGTGAAAGAGGAGGAGGATGTTACAGTAAAAGAAGAGGAGGATGCAGTTTTTGGAGTGAAAGAGGAGGAGATGACTGTCACATTGGAGGAAGAAGAGGAGGTTGGAGATCTGTTTAACACCAGTAAGTACCGTCTCTGCAGTCGTTGAACCAATATGCAGTAAAGGGGTTCTACACTTTAATGTTGTTCTGTAGGAATGGCTGAAGCTGCACTGTAACGTGTAGAACATCAAGAGTGGGCCAACAATTGATCAAATGCATCCAATGACAATGCATGAACTACTGTAGTCCTCAATATCTCCTATTAGATTAGCCCAATGTGTAGTCTTAAAGGGGCAATCAGACTTATACATTAATGATATGTACCCATTGTTTCTTGAAGAATTCACTTATAAATGCCTCATGAGCTTAGTTCAACTGTCGTACCCCATCAGAACCCCAAAATATAAGCTTTCTTTTACTCCAATAATTGTCAGTAAATATAAACAAACACTGTATATCCTCAAAACATGGTTAAAACAATAATGTTGATATCATGGATGGTTGCATTTCTCCAGCCCCATCCCTTTTTACCAAAACGGGCAGTTCGCTTTGTTATTCTTTCAACATGTGATTGCTGCCCCCGTTACTCCTCAAGGTCCAGGGACTGTAATGTTTCTTTCAGAGGTAGACTGGCTCTGGCAGCCAAAATCGTCAAATATTCCATCTAAATGTGAATCGATAATCAATCAATTTGCGATACGTTTCTACAAACATAAATTGCTGTACTCACATGATACTTTCATATCACATCAAAATAATTTCACATGATACTTTCATATCACATCAAAATAATTTCACATGATACTTTCATATCACATCAAAATAGGTAACCAGTTGCGACGCCCCAAATGGTAAACCAAATTGGTTTCTCTTGATTTCTCCTTCCTTCAGGCTGCTTTTTCTTCTTTGGACTTTATATGGCGGTTGGCAACCAACTTTAAGGTGCATTACCACCATCAACTGGACTGGAGTGTGGACCTCAGTTCATCTTTCAATCTCCCACGTATATACCAAGACATTCATGAAGAGGGCACAACAAAATATTTTCCCCCTCAGGAGACTGAAAAGATTTGGCATGGGTCCCCAGATCCTCAAAAGTTAATTCAGCTGCACCATCGATAGCATCCTGACCGGTTGCATCACCGCCTGGTGTGGCAACTGCTCGGCATCTGACCCTAAGGCACTACAGAGGGTAGTGCGTACGGCCCAGTACATCACTGGGGTCAAGCTTCCTTCCATCCAGGACCTATATACTAGGTGGTGTCAGAGGAATGCCCACAAAATTGTCAGAGACTCCAGTCACCCAAGTCATAGACTGTTTTCTCTGCTAACCCACGGCAAGCGGTACCGGAGTGCCAAGTCTAGGACCAAAAGCCTCCTCAACAGCTTCTACCCCCATGCCATAAGACTGCTGAACAATTCATAAAATCACCACCGGATAATTTACATTGACCCCCCCCACCCCTCTCTCTTTTGTGCACTGCTACTACTCACTGGTTGTTTGTTACCTATGCATAGTCACTACGCCCCCACCTTCATGTACAGATTACCTCAACTAGCCTGTACCCCTGCACACTGACTCGGTACCGGTGCCCCCTGTATATAGCCTCCACACTGACTCGGTATATAGCCTCCACACTGACTCGGTGCTGGTGCCCCCTGTATATAGCCTCCACACTGACTCGGTATATAGCCTCCACACTGACTCTGTACCGGTGCCCCCTCTATATTGCCTCGTTATTGTTATTCTCATTGTGTTACTTTTTATTATGACTTTTTATTTTAGTCTACTTGGTAAACGTTTTCCTCTTCTTGAACTGCACTGTTGGTTCAGGGCTTGTAAGTAAAGCATTTCTCGGTAAAGTCTAAGTTGGTTTCTTGACGGATTTGAAAAAACGTTTTGTCATAAAACACTATCTTTTTTTTTCAATGTTGCTGACACCCCTCCCCAGAGGTGTCTCATTATTGGGATGCATTGCTGATTCCTACCTATAGCTCACTATGAGGTGTCTAGTGATACAGGTTAAGGGCCCTGTTGGAGATTGGTGGTTGGAAGTGGAGTCGAGCGAACAGGCAGGGTTGGACACGGCCATGTTATTATCCCACACACAGTCTCTGTGGTTCATGTCAACCCCATTCCTGGGAATTAGATTTGATTACAAATCGCCCCTGTCTGTTACCACAGAAGGGTTCCATCTGTTCCATTCCCAGCTAGGTTACGGGGCTGTTTGTCACCAGTACCTATGACTGGTTGATAGGGGAAACCTCCATGCTTATTATAGAAAAAGTTATTAGGGGAAAACTATTTAGTAAATTTAAATAAAATAACAAACCTGTTTGAAAAGTGAAAACTATTCCAAAACTTTTTTTCGACTCCAAAACTAAAATAGCCTAAAATAATAACCAGCATTAATTATGTTCAGTTTGAATAATTTACATCTTAACTTTGGATAAAAATATAATTGTGTTTTAAATCATTTTTATGTGGTTTTAAAATTCTGAACCTGGTGGCTGGTAAATGCTGCCATGGGATGGCAATGTTTCAAATAGACCTAGCTTGTGTATCACTATGACTTGCTATCACCAGAAATACTTTAAGAAATTAGGATATTGGAAACTCCTTTCGATTCGTATTAACAGCTTAACGAAAAGAACATTGGCATGAATTACCCTCTGTGAACAAGAAGCACAACATTACAAATATTTTCAGAGATGTGAGATAATTAACTTGTTCTCTGTAATATCGTGTAGCTTTGCAATCGTAACATTACGTACTTTCAAGGAAAATAGGCCTGTTTCTCGACTCATACCCTGACTTTAAAAAGGGATTTCGTGAGAATTAGCTTAGGAACTGCGTGTCACAGCATGACAATCTGAACGCGATTCGTCGACAGTCTCTTGGACGGGCGTTATATAAGCTTTGACATTTTCTGGAATAGTTTTCATTTGAAAACATTTTTTGTTTACTTGCCTGTCTATTGAATTTGGAATGCACTGTACTGTTCATCTCTGAAACTCACTGAGATAATTCCTTTTATACAGCAGTAGCAATACAGGGATATAAGATCTACAGAAAATATAGGAATGCTTATGGGGGAGCTGTTGCTGTATACAGTGCATTCGGAAAGTAGTATGACCCCTTGACTTTTTCCACATTTTGTTTAAAGCCTTATTCTAAAATTGATTCAATTATTTTTTTCCCTTTCATTTAGCAAATTTATTTGGCACACCTGCACTTGGGGAGTTTCTCCCATCCTTCTCTGCAGATCCTCTCTTGCTCTGTCAGGTTGGATGGGGAACATCACTGCACAGCTATTTTCACATCTCTCCAGAGATGTTAGATTGGGCTCAAGTCCGGGCTCTGGCTTGGCCACTCAAGGACATTCAGAGACTTGTCCCGAAGCCACTCCTGTGTTGTCTTGGTTGTGTGCTTAAAACCTCTTACAGCTCCCCCCCTACTTTGTGCAATTTCCGCCTGAAGACATACCCAAATCTAGCAGCCTGTAGCTCAGGCACAGAACCAAGGATATGCATATTCTTGGTACCATTTGAAAGAAAACACTCTGAAGTTTGTGTACATGTGAATTGAATGTAGGAGAATATAACACAATAGATCGATCTGGTTTAGATGAAACAATGAAAAAAAACATGTTTTTGTTTTTTGTATCATCTTTAAAACGAACAAGATAAAACAAACATTCAGATAGGATGATGGGGACAATTTCAGTGAAAAACATAAGAGGGCAACAGTACTTGTGCAAAGTTTCAGAATGCTAACTTCCAAAATGAGTGTGCTACATGACATTTATCAAGAAGTCACCCAGGTGTCCCACACAAGTAGCCCAAATGTACACAAGTGACCAAATTGGTGAAGGTATACATTTAGAAACAAATAACTATATACAAAATACCAAAATGGTATTCTAACACACCCCCCCCAAAAAAAAAATTGAGAAAAGAAAATGATTTATTTTTATTTTTATTGATTTAAAAATATATTAAGAAATATATATATATATATATATATTTACAAAATAACATGGGTAACTAATTACACACTTTCAATATTTGGAAGACCCTCAGTCCTCTAGCAAATCAAATCAATTTATATAGCCCCAGCCTAAAACCCCAAACAGCAAGCAATGCAGGTGTAGAAGCACGGTGGCTAGGAAAACTCCCTAGAAAGGCAAAAAGGTGGACTGGGGACAGCAAGGAGTCATCATGCCAGGTAGTCCTGGCGCATGGTCCTAGGGCTCAGGTCCTCCGAGAGAGAGAAAGAGAGAATTAGAGAGAGCATACTTAAATTCACACAGGACACCGGATAAGACTCCCATTCGGAGTCTGTGTCACTGTGAAAGAAAATGTTCAGTTAGAATAGTTTCACATATGAGCCCTGTATCAACAGGTATAATAAACAGATATATATAGAGAGTACAGGGAACATAAGGTTGAATATATTATTATGACCTGATAGATCTACTGTCTTTATTATATTACAACAGACCAGCTGTATCTACTGTCTCCATTTCACTTTGGCCATTGATGTGGTCCTGCCCTCTCCTCAATAGCCTCAAATAGGCTATTTCATGTGGGGTGGGGCGGCAGACACACGCATCTCACATTTCATGACATTACATGTTTATATATTGCTTCTAAAATTTAAAAAAAATCACAAATAATATTTTATATTATTAATTTCAAACAAGGGCATTAGCATGATAAGACCTTACCAGTCCAAAACGATGTCCTCTCCCGTTCAAAAAATATTCCTCCACAATTGCTAAATGAATCGTCCTACAACAATCTCTGTCTCACCTTCCCAATCAATTTATTCCAAAGATGTGTGTACATCTGTATATCTAGACTTAGATTTAGCTTTCCCTGACTTAGTCGCCATAATGATTGATATGTAAACAGCTGAATCTGCGCGTTCACCAAACAATGCAATGCGTAATATGTGTTTCTCCTTCCGGTATGAAACTTCAATAGCGAATGACTCACTTTACGCTGGAGCTTACTACATGGGGTGGTCTTCCAACACATAAACATGGCGTATTGCCGTTTAGCTCAGTTCATTGGCTTTCTACCCAGCTAGATTTCAAGACGATCAGTGGTCATTGGGTTAAAAGACAGTCAATCAACGAAACAGCGGGCAAATCATTGGTGCACAAAGATGTCATTACATGTTGTCTTCAAATCAGTTTCTTTCAGTCAATACGTCCCACGAAATGGCCCATCAGGTTTGATTGTATTACAAATAAACCAGTTGATTGCAGTGAATCCAAACATGACTGGAAAAGTCACGTTCTGTGTGGGTTATTTACCTGGAATGTGTCGTCGAAAATGGAATGAGACGGAATTCACGACACAAGCGGTTCACAAAATGTTTCGTGTTAGGCTAAAAACAGATTTTATCAAACAAAAGATCATTCATTGTGTAACAATGAGCATTGGAATTGCAAGCAGATGAAGATCGTCAAAGGTAAACTATTTATTTTAATGCAGTTTGTGATTATGTTATGCTTGTGCTGGTTAAAATTGTTTTTTTTATGGGGCTCTATGCTCAGATAATCGCATCGTATTCTTTCACAGTAAATCCTTTTTTAAATCTGACAACGCAAGATTAGCAAGATTCTAGGCTTTCGATACATGTGAGACACTTGTATTTTCATGAATGTTTAATATGACCATTTATGTAACGATCACCGTATGTTGTGGAATTTCAGCCCGCTAGCGGGTTCCGTGCGCAGAGAGGTTAAGGTTGTTGTCCTGTTGGAAGGTGAACCGTTGCCCCAGTCTGAGGTCCTGGGCGCTCTGGAGCAGGTCTTTCATCAAGGATCTCTCTGAACTTTGCTCCGTTAATATTTCCCTCGATCCTGACTAGTCTCCCAGTCCCTGCTGCTGAAAAACATTGCCACAGCATCATGCTGCCACCACCATGGTTTTAGAGTCCTTAAGGTGCCCTTTGTCAAACTCCAAGCAGGCTGTCATGTGCCTTTTACTGAGGAGTGGCTTCCGTCTGGCCACTCTACCATAAAGGTCTGATTGGTGGAGTGCTGCAGAGATGGTTGTCCTCCTGGAAGATTCTCCCATCTCCACAGAGGAACTTTGGAGCTCTGTCAGAGTGACCATCAGGTTTTTGGTCACCTCCCTGACCAAGGCCCTTCTCAGTTTGGCTGGGTGACCAGCTCTAGGAAGAGTATTCCATTTAAGAATGATGGAGGCCACTGTGTTCTTAGGGACCTTCAATGCTGCAGAATTTTTTGGGTACCCTTTCCCAGATCTGTGCCTCGACACAATCCTGTCTCGGAGCTCTAAGGACAATTCCTTCGACCTCATTGCTTGGTTTTTGCTCTGACATGCACTGTCAACTCTTGGACCTTATATAGACAGGTGTGCCTTTCAAATCATATCCAATCAATTGAATTTACCACACACTGAACAAGTTGTAGATACATCTCAAGGATGGTTAATGGAAACAGGGTGCACCTGAAAGTCTCATAGCAAAGGGTCTGAATACGTATGTAAATAAGGTATTTCTGTTTTTTACCTGTTTCACTGTGTCATTATTGTGTGTCGATTAATGAGGATTCTGTTTTTTAAATACATTTTAAAATAAAGCTGTAACGTAACAAATGTGGAAAAGGGGAGGGGTCTTGTTACAGGAATTAAATTGCTCTGTCAATTCATAAGGATTTGGAAGACCCTTATTCTATAATAATGGACAGAGCCCAGTCTTAAAGTCAATCAGCAGAGTTTATTCACGAGAGTACTGAATACGATACAGTTTACCACAGGTTATAAACTGAAAATTACGTCATTAGTTTCAGCACCAACCCGTGCCATCTCCGTTCCAGTACAAAGGCTGTATCTCAAGCCTTCCCACATCCGTCTCCCTACCAATTTAATATAATTTACGAGCCAAGGTCTTCTCGTGTAGATAAGCATTCTAGCCAGTCTGAAGATATCATTCATTCATTCCTACCAAGGAACAGACAGTCATTGTTCTAACTCTTGACCACATTCACACACATTATATTCAGTGCTGGGATCAAGAAAGAAAACTCATACATATACAGCAACATAATAGTATTCTGATTAGTACATATACAGTAACATAATAGTATTCGGATTAGTACATATACAGTAACATAAAAGTATTCTGATTAGTCAGTCCTGATTGAAATGTATACATAATTAGTCATCATTGATAAAAACATCCCTTAACAGGTCTGAACTTTCTGAATGAACTATGTTTTATTTTATTTAAAAAAAATGTAAAACTTTATTTAATTCACAACCCTAACTCTAACCCCACAGCCGGTTGTAAACACAGCCTGGACTCGAACCGGGGTGTCTGTAGTGACGCCTCAAGCACTGAGATGCAGTGTCTTAGACGGCTGCACCACTCAGGAACCCCAAAATCATGTTCTAGTGCTGTCCCCACCTAAAATAAATCTCGGTCAACCAAGAGTCATTCTACTAAACGATTGGTTGAAATGTTGTTTGTATTTTTCCATATATATACACACCTTTATGTGTTTTAAAATCAACTGTATGTACTGAACTGGTCTGATGCTTTAAGCATGCTTTTTGATCAAATAATTAAGACACACAAATGACCCGAGGGAGCCAGAGATCAAGATAATCTAACCAGAAGGAGGAAAATTCTGCCGTTATGCTCCTGAGGTTTCCGGTAATGGGCTACACCAGAGATCGGCAACCTTTTCCAGATGGAGTGCCAAGTTATCTTACCATTTCTACCGATCTGCGTGCCAGTTAGGATTTTCATATGCACATTTTTGTGGAATAGTTTCATTTAATTTATAATAGTATCTCAAAATCATTGTCTGTGATTCATCTACATTCTATCTAAATGAAAATTATACAAATCTAAAAGTAACTTTTATTGCCATTGCCAACTATGTAAAAATTGCCTACATAAAGCTAACAAAAAAAACATTGCAGCCTGCAGGTAGAAAATATACTATAAATCACATTTTCTGCACATGGCCTGTCTACAACAATCTTGAAACATTGTATCAACTGGGTCCTCCAGTCCTCCAGGCGTGAATTTAATAGTATGTTGTATCTAGTTTCTCTCCTTCAGGGAACAGTAGTTATAGTCATAACGTTACGCTTGTCATATGATGAACTTCAACTTAAATACGGGATCTTGCAGTCTGACAGTTTTTTTATTATGAAATGCACTCAAACTACGTATCATTTAGTGGTTCCTTATGTTACGCTGGGGAAACAGAAGTACTAAATCATTTGAGTTCGCTAAATCCAATGGTTTTTAACAGAGTCATCTTGTAATCCAAAATAGTGTAGCAGTAAGACGTGTTTGTTGTTGTAAATGTTATGTTTTTTTTGTCTTTTTTAAAATATATTGCAATATATTTCAGTCTCTTTCTTCATTTTTTTAAAATTACATATACCTTCCGGCAACCTACCTCACCCAATGTGATATGGATCTGCAATTTTTTGAACCTCCATCAGAAGCTAGCCATCAGAAGCTGACCAGCTAATTACATAGCCACTCCTAGCGGCCTTTACCTTTTTTTAGCTCAGACACCAGCTGCTTTTAGCCTGGATTAAACCTGCCAGTCAGCACAGCGCGATATCAACCCTGAGCATATCAGACTGTTTTTCTCCACTACATCACCGTATTCCTGCCGTAAGCTCTGAACCATTACACTGGATAATCGCAGCTGACTAGCTGCTACCGAGTGGCCCAGCCTCGAAGCTAGCCTTGAGCCAGGTCCATCTCCCGGCCTGCCCCAGTGGACCCTATGATCACTCAGCTACACAGCTGATGTCTCCCAGACTCTTCACTAAGACGACTAGAAGCCACTACATCACCGGATTCCTGCCGTAAGCTCTGGACCTTTGTACCAGATTGGCTTTTGTGTCTTAACGCCCTTGTCCTGAAGCTATCACCAGTTAGCCTCGAGCCAGGTGCATCTTCCGGCTAGCAAACAGATAACTCTAGCTACAATACCTCTTTTGTCAATTGGCTTGGGCCCTTTGTCGACACAGAGCCCCGCCGATCCATCACGACTGGTCTGCCGACTCAATTCCGTCAGATGTGCTCTCAACCGGCCTTTGCCAGACGTCGTGACACCCTTGTCCCGAAGCTAGCACCAGTTAGCCTCGAGCCAGGCACGTCTCCCAGCTAGCATAGTAACTACTACCTAGCTGCTTCCCTGTTTCATATATTGCTGTTCACTGGACCCTTTGATCACCTGGCTACATAGCTGATGCCTGCTGGACTGTTCATAAATCACGGGTGTCCTGTTTGTTTATTTTGTTTATCTGTCGGCCACAGCCACGAACTCATACCCTGTGTGTAATTAACTTACCCTCTCTGCCCATTCATCGCCATTTTACCTGTTGTTGTTGTCTTAGCTGATTAACTGTTGTCTTACCCGTTGTCTTAGCTAGCTCTCCTAATCAACACCTGTGATTGCTTTATGCCTCGCTTTATGCCGCTCTAATGTCAATATGCCTTGTATACTGTTGTTTAGGGTAGTGATCATTGTTTTATTTTACTGCGGAGCCTCTAGTCCCACTCAACATGCCTCAAATAACTATTTTGTCCCACCTCCCACACATGCGGTGACCTCACCTAGCATAACTCCAAAAATGCAACCACTCAATGCCTAGGTTTACCTCCACTGTACCCGCACCCTACCATACCCTCTACATCACCTGAGGAACAGAGGAGTAGGATGAGGGTACGGCTAAAGGCTATCAGATCGTCTAGTGCGTTGGGAACAAAGAAAAAAGGAGCAGATTTCTGGGCTTGGTAGGATAGATTCAAGGCATAGTGTACAGACAGGTTAACCCATGCCCTGTGTGTCCCCAGGCACTCTCATTTGTTGACTTCTGTATTCGAAAAAGCCTTGGTTTCATGCATGTTAACATCAGAAGCCTCCTCCCTAAGTTTGTTTTACCCACTGCTTTAGCACACTCCGCCAACCTTAATGGCCTTGCCGTGTCTGAATCCTGGCTTAGGAAGGCCACCAAAAATTCTGAAATACAACATTTTCCGTCAAGATAGAACTGTCAAAGGGGGTGACACTCTAGACCCAAACTGTTACAGACTTATATCCATCCTGCCCTGCCTTTCTAAAGTCTTTGAAAGCCACGTTAACAAACAGATCACTGACCATTTCGAATCCCACCATACCTTCTCCGCTGTGCAATCCGGTTTCTGAGCTGCACCTCAGCCATGCTCAAGGTACTAAACGATATCATAACCGCCATCGATAAAAGACAGTACTGTGCAGCCGTCTTCATCGACCTGGCCAAGGCTTTCTACTCAATCACCCTATTCTTATCGGCAGACTCAACAGTCTTGGTTTCTCAAATGACTGCCTCGCCTGGTTCACCAACTAACAAACTAACAAACCTCCAGATGAACTTCAATGCCATACAACACTCCTTTTGTGGCCTCCAACTGCTCTAAAAAGCAAGTAAAACTAAATGCATGCTCTTCAACCGATCGCTGCCTGCACCCGCCCACCCGACTAGCATCACTACTCTGGACGGTACTGACTTAGAATAGGTGGACAACTACAAATATCTAGGTGTCTGGTTAGACTCTAAACTCTCCTTCCAGACTCACAGTAAACATCTCCAATCAAAAATGAAATCTAATATCCGCTTCCTATTTCGCAACAAAGCCTCCTACACTCATGCTGTCAAACCTACCATTGTAAAACGGATCGGCGATGTCATTTACAAAATAGCCTCCAACACTCTACTCACAAACTGGATGCAGTCTACCACAGTGCCATCCATTTTGTCACTAAAGCCCCATATACAGTGGGGAGAACAAGTATTTGATACACTGCCGATATTGCAGGCTTTCCTACTTACAAAGCATGTAGAGGTCTGTAATGTTTTATCATAGGTACACTTCAACTGAGAGACGGAATCTAAAACAAAAATCCAGAAAATCACATTTGTATGATTTTTAAGTAATTCAGTTTCAGGACGGCTCTAGGTTGCCCTCAACCGACCAATGATAGGTGTCTGAGTCGACTTACTCTCAGATCATCCTCCACTGACTCGGCACTGTTTACACCTCCAAGGTGACCCCCCCCCTCAAACAGGAAAACACACTCAGAGCCTACGAGGCGTTTAAAACTACGTACGAGATGTGGTATCCAAATCATACAATGTGATTTTCTGGATTTTTGTTTTCGATTCCGTCTCTCAGAGTTGAAGTGTACCTATGATAAAACATTACAGACCTTTACATGCTTTGTAAGTAAAAGAACCTGCAAAATCGGCAGTGTATCAAATACTTGTTCTCCCCACTGTACCACCCACCACTGCGACCTGTATGCTCTTGTCGGCTGGCCCTCGCTAAATATTCGTCGCCAAACCCATAGCAACACCCACCCGTAGCACGCGCTCCAGCAGATATATCTCACTGGTCATCTCCAAAGCCAACACCTCCTTTGGCCGCCTTTCCTTCCAGTTCTTTGCTGGCAATGACTGGAACGAATTGCGAAAATCTCTGAAGTTGAAGACTTATATCTCCCTCACTAACTTTAAGCATCAGCAATCTGAGCAGCTTCCCAATCACTGCAGCTGTACACAGCCCATCTGTAAATAGCCCATCTGTAAATAGCCCATCCAACTGCCTACCTCATCCCCATGTTTTTAATTATTTATTTTTTTGCTCTTTTGCACACCAGTATTTCTACTTGCACATCATCATCTGTGCTCCACGTGGTAGTCTGCTTGATTTACTGTAGGCTCTTGTTAGTCTGTTTGCACACAGAGATACTTTGCTCATAATGTGTAGAGAACTGTTCCTTGATGGATAGGCTATTGTACAACACACAGAGATATTTTCCTTTATTCAGGACATTTAGAATGACAACACATTACAGAGTAGCCTAATGGGATTATTCACAAAATTATCTGGTGATCAGGTTATGAAATGTCATGACAAAGACATTTTAGTTTCCATGTTTCACCTGAAATATTAAATGATTTTTCTGTATTTGTTGTTAGGTTAAGTTTTGGGTCCTACAGTAGGTCTATGTTGTTGTTAGGTGAAGTTATGTGTCCTACAGAAGGTCTATGTTGTTAGGTGAAGTTATGGGTCCTACAGTAGGTCTATGTTGTTGTTATGGGTCCTACAGTAGGTCTATGTTATTGTTATGGGTCCTAGAGTACACTATGTGTGTCATGCAACAACAACCAAAGTGCTTCTTCGTTCATTACAGGTGTATTTGACAAATCGTGAACAACCCCTCATTGTCAGGCTGATGGAAAAGCTAGACAAAGAGCATTTTACTGGTTGAAGTGTTTTTTAAGTACAAAGCGAATTTGCGATGATGACACAAACATTATATTAAGCAGGACATTCAAACGAGCCTTATAATTATAGTCCAAAGTAGTGTCATGCACTCATAAGCAACCTGGACATGGAGGTTACTCCCCTGAGTTTTCCCCCATTCACATTCAGAATACATTGTGAAAAACTCAAATCTTTGCTCACCATTTTTGCTCCAGGCAGATATACTACATCAATAACTAGCGGTTTCCTCATTAGCAGATACAGTGCCTTGCGAAAGTATTCGGCCCCCTTGAACTTTGCGACCTTTTGCCACATTTCAGGCTTCAAACATAAAGATATAAAACTGTATTTTTTTGTGAAGAATCAACAACAAGTGGGACACAATCATGAAGTGGAACGACATTTATTGGATATTTCGAACTTTTTTAACATATCAAAAACTGAAAAATTGGGCGTGCAAAATTATTCAGCCCCTTTACTTTCAGTGCAGCAAACTCTCTCCAGAAGTTCAGTGAGGATCTCTGAATGATCCAATGTTGACCTAAATGACTAATAATGATAAATACAATCCACCTGTGTGTAATCAAGTCTCCGTATAAATGCACCTGCACTGTGATAGTCTCAGGGGTCCGTTAAAAGCGCAGAGAGCATCATGAAGAACAAGGAACACACCAGGCAGGTCCGAGATACTGTTGTGAAGAAGTTTAAAGCCGGATTTGGATACAAAAAGATTTCCCAAGCTTTAAACATCCCAAGGAGCACTGTGCAAGCGATAATATTGAAATGGAAGGAGTATCAGACCACTGCAAATCTACCAAGACCTGGTCCCTCTAAACTTTCAGCTCATACAAGGAGAAGACTGATCAGAGATGCAGCCAAGAGGCCCATGATCACTCTGGATGAACTGCAGAGATCTACAGCTGAGGTGGGAGACTCTGTCCATAGGACAACAATCAGTCGTATATTTCACAAATCTGGCCTTTATGGAAGAGTGGCAAGAAGAAAGCCATTTCTTAAAGATATCCATAAAAAGTGTTGTTTAAAGTTTGCCACAAGCCACCTGGGAGACACACCAAACATGTGGAAGAAGGTGCTCTGGTCAGATGAAACCAAAATTGAATTTTTTGGAACAATGCAAAACGTTATGTTTGGCGTAAAAGCAACACAGCTGAACACACCATCCCCACTGTCAAACATGGTGGTGGTAGCATCATGGTTTGGGCCTGCTTTTCTTCAGCAGGGACAAGGAAGATGGTTAAAATTGATGGGAAGATGGATGGAGCCAAATACAGGACCATTCTGGAAGAAAACCTGATGGAGTCTGCAAAAGACCTGAGACTGGGACGGAGATTTGTCTTCCAACAAGACAATGCTCCAAAACATAAAGCAAAATCTACAATGGAATGGTTCAAAAATAAACATATCCAGGTGTTAGAATGGCCAAGTCAAAGTCCAGACCTGAATCCAATCGAGAATCTGTGGAAAGAACTGAAAACTGCTGTTCACAAATGCTCTCTATCCAACCTCACTGAGCTCGAGCTGTTTTGCAAGGAGGAATGGGAAAAAATTTCAGTCTCTCGATGTGCAAAACTGATAGAGACATACCCCAAGCGACTTACAGCTGTAATCGCAGAAAAAGGTGGCGCTACAAAGTATTAACTTAAAGGGGCTGAATAATTTTGCACGCCCAATTTTTCAGTTTTTAATTTGTTAAAAAAGTTTGAAATATCCAATAAATGTCGTTCCACTTCATGATTGTGTCCCACTTGTTGTTGATTCTTCAAAAAAGAATACAGTTTTATATCTTTATGTTTGAAGCCTGAAATGTGGCAAAAGGTCGCAAAGTTCAAGGGGGCCGAATACTTTCGCAAGGCACTGTATACTACATCCATAACTAGTGGTTTCCTCATTACCAGACATACTACATCAGTAACTATCGGTTTCCTCATTAGCAGGGAGGAGTTTCTACAACCAGATTGTTTGTGCATCGCCCTCATTCCGCAATTATAGCAACACAGAAAGGGGCCTATATTGGAGACCAAAAGTCTTCTGGCACACTGCTTAGAGTTTCAACAACATTAATAACTTATTTATAGTCTACAATCTTAGATGTTACTACTAATGTGAAAACAAGACAAAATATGACTTGCTCATTTTAAGACAACTGTCAAATTATTTTAACATTCATTACAGACATGAATTGTTGTTCAACATCATGGCTATGCTGTTGGCATCACCTTTTACAGTGGATTACCGCTGTTGTGGGCCTTTAATCATCTGTCTGACTTTGTTGTTCACACAGGAGAGATACGGGACTATCGTGGATCCTCTGGGGAGCCTCAACAACCTCATGACGCTGAAGAGGCAGAGACGACTTTCTCCAGATCAGAACACCTTAATAAACACCTGCAGATATCCACAGGGAAAATAACTCACTGCTCCTCTGACCGTGGGAAGAGATTCACCTCATCAGGCATTACAATTCATCAGAGAACACACATAGGAGAGAAATCTTATAGCTGTGGTCAATGTGGGGAGAGTTTTGGTGCATCTTGCACTCTGACTCTACACCAGAGAACACACACAGGAGAGAAACCCTATAGCTGTGGTCAATGTGGGAAGAGATGGAGGACATCTGGCCAGCTGACATCACACCAGAGAACACACACAGGAGAGAAACCTTATAGCTGTGTTCAATGTGGGAAGAGTTTTGGTCAATCAACCAGCCTGATATCACACCAGAGAATTCACACAGGAGAGAAACCATATAGCTGTGGTCAATGTGGGAAGAGTTTTGGTCAATCAAGCGCTCTGACTCTACACCAGAGAATACACACAGGAGAGAAACCTTTTAGCTGTAATCAGTGTGGGAAGAGTTTTACTCACAAAAGCACCCTGATATCACACCAGAGAATACACACAGGAGAGAAACCGTATAGCTGTGATGAATGTGGGAAGAATTTTGCTTTTTTGAGCAATCTGACTCTTCACCAGAGAACACACACAGGAGAGAAACCTCATTTCTGTGATCAATGTGGGAAGAATTTTACTCAGCTAAAAAGCCTGATATCACACCAGAGAACACACACAGGAGAGAAACCTTATAGCTGTGTTCAATGTGGGAGGAGTTTTTCTCAGTCAACCAGCCTGATATACCACCAGAGAATTCACACAGGAGAGAAACCTTATAGCTGTGGTCAATGTGGGAAAAGTTTTGGTCAATCGAGAGCTCTGACTCTACACCAGAGAATACACACAGGAGAGAAACCTTTTAGCTGTAATCAATGTGGGAAGAGTTTTACTCACAAAAGAACCCTGATATCACACCAGAGAATACACACAGGGGAGAAACCGTATAGCTGTGATGAATGTGGGAGGAGTTTTGCTTTTTCGAGCAATCTGACTCTTCACCAGAGAACACACACAGGAGAGAAATCTAATTTCTGTGATCAATGTGGGAAGAGTTTTGCTAGTTCACGCAATCTGACTCTTCACCAGAGAACACACACAGGAGAGAAACCCTAAAGCTGTACTCAATGTGGGAATTGAATTTTTTTTTTTTTTACATCTAGCCTTCTGAAGACACCAGAGAACACACACAGGAGAGATCTTATAGCTGTACTGTATGTGGGAAGAGTTTTGTTCAATCTAGCTCTCTGAAGAAACACCAGAGAACACACACAGGAGAGAAATCTCATAGCTATGATCAGTGTGACCAGAGATACTCTGAAAAAAGATCTCATACATACATGTCAATGATATGATTTCACAATGTAGAATGTTTTAACAGTGTAGTAGGAGTATTTTAATGATGTGACAATGTAGAATGTTGTAACATTGTAGTAGGAGTATTTTAAAGATGTCACAATGTAGAACCCTAAATGTTTGCCCCCTGTTCTATTGATTTCAGCATGATATGGATATTAGCCTCAGGGGAAAATCCAGGCTCTGAAATGGAAGAGTACTATTTATGAGACTAAGTTAGTAACAAAAAGATTTGTTACACTTACCACGTTGGTGACCCACTTGAGTCAAAATGCAACACTTCGAAATGTGGCTAGCTGTTTTCTACAAATTGTCCTCTAACCAGTGATGTACACATTATTCACAGATTCCTTGTGGGTTTTGAGCTGTTAGTTTTGACAGGATGTGCAACCTCATCTCCCTCCTCTCGGCACAATGCATTTCAACGTGATATCGATGAGTGATGACAAATAAGTGCATCACACCAAAATGTAGCTGACTGTCTTCTGTAGGTTGTCCTCTAACTAGTGAGCTAAAAGATATCTCCCATTTCCATGTGTTTTTTTAGATGTTAGTTTCAACAGCAAGTACAATCTGACCTCCCCCCTAATCGATATTAGTGATTTATTGCTACTTGTCAAAACAACAGCGTTTTTGGTGCTTGTGTCCATGGTGAGGACAACTTAGTGTCTGATTGTCTCATGGTTGGGCAGTCAAAAATATTTGTGTTTTGTGTTTAGCCAGTGCGGTCCATGGATCACAAATTATTTTGACTTTCCGTATTAGAGATGAGTTATGTTCCAAGGGGACGAGGGTTCTAGAAGCAAGTGAGTTTTAGGAAGGGGAAAAAAATACACTTTTTTTCTTGTTTTTAATTGTTGCCAGCCAGTAGACACCATGTTAATATTGTAGAATGTGAAGCATTGTAGTTGATTATAATGTGAAATGGAAGTTGTTTTCTGTTGGTGGTGTGCATTCTTTTAAGGTGTTACAGTCTTTGGTTTTTCCATTTATGTTTTGAGGTTGGACTTTAGCTCGTTAGCACGTAGGGCGCACTGATTGGTGTCACCTCGTTAGTCAGTATGTGTTACACCTGTGCTGGCTTGTCCATCTCGTTAGTGGGAAGGTGTTTAACCTGAGCTGGTCCGGGTTCTATTTAAGAGTGTCTGGCCCAGTGCTCCAGTTGTCTTGATAGATGTGGAGAGTCAACACCTTTAGTTGCTCCACCTTTTTGGTTTGCTTCCTGTTTTTAAGTTTGGTGAGGGTTTTTCTTTTGTTTCCCTCTTCTTGGGCAGATTTAGTGGGTCTCATGGTGGGTGACTTTTTGTCCCAGTTGTTGTTACTAGTCAACTTTCAGTCGACACTGAGAGCAAAACTGCAACATTATGTTATAATACTTTTATTGGATCAAATGGTGTTTTATGCTACAGAATAGAGGGTTCTTAGAACTATTGTGTCTGTGTTCTACTGAGGATGGGCCTCTGGGAGATAACACTGACAGGAGATTTATAATGTCTTTTGGGTGATAAAACCGCATTCCAGAGCATGAGTTAATGTTTCTGTTATATATGGTACCAGGGAGAGATGACTCCAGGGCCAGACCCTGGTTTCTACACAAAGAGTACTGTTTTTACAGCAGCTACTGTCTGCTGAGAATTATAAGTATCTTTCATACAAACCTTAACCTTGTGACCTGTTCTATACATCTGTTAGTCACCATGTAGGTTGAAAGGGGTGCATCTTGGCTATGAAAGACCTTTGTACTTTTGTCCCGTAGGTTGACCAGCCATCATTATCGTAAAGCACTCAATTGAATCTCTTTATATGTGTATGTTGTAATGAAAGTGTATGTCCCTTATTATTAAGTGAATAAAGATTTAATTTAAGAATAACTCTGACTTGTGTGATGAGTTCTCTCATTTGATATTAAATAATTTAACCAGCACATTTGGGGATGTGAATCTTGACTTGGAAACCGCTTCTAACGACCTGGGTAAATGGTGCACGAGGAATCCCTCTAACTTGGGATCTCAGGGAGACCGCATTTCCGGAAAGTAGCCGATGTACCCACCTTTGATCTGAGATGCAGTGAGCCGAGTGGATACCACATCTCGTACGTAGTTTTAAACGCCTCGTAGGCTCTGAGTGTGTTTTCCTGTTTGAGGGGGGGTCACCTTGTAAACATTGCCGAGTCAGTGGAGGATGATCTGAGAGTCAGTCGACTCAGACACCTATCATTGGTCGGTTGAGGGCAACCTAGAGCCGTCCTGAAACTGAATTGATCACAGTGGGTATTGGTGCGGTCTGTAGGGGTGAGGGGCCAGGGTGACTGGGTTCTGTGTGAAACATGGTACCTGGTTAAACTCTCTTGGAAGAAGGACCTCATTCTGAGAAGTGTCTGTGTGACCCTCAGAAGTGGTGAATTCCAATTATTTTAAATGTATTGGCCAGTTATGCCCTGGATTTGGTCATTTAGCGTTAAATATCTAGAATCTTTGCGAACTAGTTTTGGCCTTTTAACATTAGAACATCTGGAATCTGTGGCTATTTATGATATAGTAGAAGATAGTAAGGTGCACCTGTAATTGTTTTAAACCTGAAATTGATTTAAACCTGTAATTGTTTTAAACCTGGATCCCATTTTAGAAGTATTGAAAGATGAAAATGTATGAGTTGCATTATCCTAGGAACTAACCATGACATAGAAATGAGAAAATACTCCTGCAGGTTAAAATATTGTTAAAAAATAAACTAATTGATTAGTTATGTTTGGGAATAGCATTGTATGACTTTGATATGAGAGTTTTGTGACTGTGATAGGAGAGTTGTCTGATGGGAGTGTATCCACTTTAGGGTAAGTTACCCGAACGATGTAACTATAAAAAGCTGATTGGATTTTCTCCGTCCGGGTACTACATTTAAAATAAAAGGCCCTTAAGGCCTGCAAATTCGGGGGGGGGGGGTTCTTCCCAGTATGAGAGGAGTTGGGGGGGGTCCTTCCCAGTATGAGAGGAGTTGGGGGGGGTCCTTCCCAGTATGAGAGGAGTTGGGGGGGTCCTTCCCAGTATGAGAGGAGTTAGGGGGGGGGGGGTTCTTCCCAGTATGAGAGGAGTTAGGGGGGGGTTCTTCCCAGTATGAGAGGAGTTGGGGGGGGGGGGGGGTTCTTCCCAGTATGAGAGGAGTTGGGGGGGGTCCTTCCCAGTATGAGAGGAGTTGAGGGGGGGGGGGGGGTTCTTCCCAGTATGAGAGGAGTTTGGGGGGTGGGGGGGTTCTTCCCAGTATGAGAGGAGTTGGGGGGGTTCCTTCCCAGTATGAGAGGAGTTGGGGGGAGGGTTCTCCCCAGTATGAGGGGAGTTTCTAGATTTATTGAATAAACCTTTTTCCATAAATTTAGAGTGAAGTTGTAATTGCGAAGTTCCCGGAAGAAGTCCAGCAACAACGGAGGTTCCTCGATGAACCCACCTTCTAACAGGTTCTTTGAAGAACCTTTTGGGGCTGTTTTTCATTGACCAAGAACCCTACTCTTCTTAGGGGATCTGAGAACAACTCCAGTTGAACCCTTCATTTTTAGAGTTGTAGTCGGCTCTATTTACTCTCAGATTCAAAACATGATGATTAGCATCAACGATCAAGTCAGCTGCTGCTGCTCCAATACAGTATGAGTTGAGACGGTGAACTGACGTTGAACCGGGCTGTCAGTCATTCATTCTGTACTATGAGTCTGGTCTATCATTGTTGGTATTGAAAAAGCCTACTGCACATTGTGGTGGAAATTCTAACCAATCAGGAGAGACTTTGTCATTTCTTCAAACAATCAACCTTTTATTTGATAAGAATTGCAATAATGTAGCTGGTCAGTCCTCCACTCTGAGGTGGAAGGCCGAGAGCTCCATGACAAGGAGTTCAGAAGCCTGATATAGTCAAACTATCTTGTGCATTTAGAAAACACGTGGTCTTGGTATGTGTCCGTGTGTGGAGAACGAGACACAGACTAACTGTGAATTAGTCGTCTCGTTCTGTAGCAACAGCTCGTTATTCTAGTCTTCTAGTGAGGTGTCAAAACAACAGGAAATCACTCTAGACACAGTTCCTCTGAAGTAGATCAACGATTCCCTGAATTGGGCCAAGCGCCTTTGGCCTGTCTGTCCAGAGAGTGTGTGGTTGCACACATGCACAAACATACACATAAATGTCTCAACCATAAAAACATCCTTCAACACATTAGAAGTCATAAACTTAAAGTGGTTATCATAGATTTTTCCTTCACAACATTGATAAATCAGATCCAGCCGAAAATGTGTGATGTAGTAGGGAGTTGTAGTTTCTCTAGAGATAAATCGGACCCAGACTGAACTGTGTGATGTAGTAGGGAGTTGTAGTTTCTCCAAAGATAAATCGGACCCAGACTGAACTGTGTGATGTAGTAGAGAGTTGTAGTTTCTCCAAAGATAAATTGGACCCAGCCTGAACTGTGTGATGTAGTGGGGAGTTGTAGTTTCTCTAGAGATAAATCGGACCCAGACTGAACTGTGTGATGTAGTAGGGAGTTGTAGTTTCTCTAGAGATACATCGGACCCAGACTGAACTGTGTGATGTAGTAGGGAGTTGTAGTTTCTCTAGAGATAAATCAGACCCAGACTGAACTATGTGATGTAGTAGGTGATGTAGTTTCCAACAGGCCAATATTCTACATAGTTTAGCGCATAAAACGTAATTGACTACAATGACCATAATTAATTGCCTTGTCTGTGTTTCTTTTACACCTGCTATGTCAGAGAGAATGCACGATGGTCAATGCTATCTGGGATCAATGCTATCTGGGATCCTTGGGACATCCTATCCTAACCATTTTAAATGTAAACTTCAATGGGCTAGGGACGTCCCAAGGATATATCTCTACCTGAAAATACATTATCTAAGTGATTGATAGTTGGTATTCAGCAGTCATAAAGCCTTATTTACTTTAATGAACGACTAAAATAGTGATTTTGTCATACAGCATAGACAGCAGCTCTACACTTTATGGACTGACTGATCCATTCATCCTTCTATCCCTCCTCAGCCTTCCTCTCCTCTGAAGACCCAGTGAGGGTGGAGCTCAGTCAGAGAGCTGTTGAGGGACTGTTTAGGAAGAACACTTCTACAGCCCGAGAGGTGAGAGGTCACACGTGGTTTAGATGGTAAATAGTATGTCCCCTTAGCTGTTCATCACGTCAGCAAAAGGGAATATGTTCCATCATCTATGTTCATTTACATTAGTGTAAATTGTCCACTGATATTGGTGTAATTTCTCACCCCATTTGGCTGTATGAAATCTAATTTCCCCTCAGGCACACACATTTGTTCTTTGATATTATGAAGGTCATTTGTGTCAAATGTTCTTTTCCCCCACCTCTTTATATTGAATATTTAATTTCAGTGGCCTGACTGCATCCAGACTCTGTCAAAGGCCCATCCTGGTAGATCTGAACCTAATGCTGCTTGGAGTGATCAGATGACAGAAGTCACATTTAGGTGCCAGGTGTAACTGAGGCTGTAGATGCTCCATATCCATTACTTTGAGTGTTTTATATAATATGACTAAATGTGTTTCTGTGTTGAATGGCAGTCAAGAAATGGAACGGCAAGGCCACAGAACATGGCATAAGCAGAGCTGTGGGAGACCACCTCAAGCCCCTGGTAGAGCCGGGGGTGGTGTTTACCACTCCACCACACCTTCAGCTTATTTGAAAAGTGGGATTGATCTGTTTGATCCACTTGTTCGTTTCTGTTTTCTGTAGTTGAATCCTTTGACATGGGTTTGATACTGATTTTCATACTAAGAGGGACCAAGAGTCTTTCGATTAGTCGGTCATTGGTTTCATATATATATCTCCTTCACTAACTTTAATCATCAGCTGTCAGAGCAGCTTACCAACCATTGCACCTGTACACAACCCATCTGTACATAACCACACCCAACTACCTACACTGAAAAAATGACCCAAAAATACATCTTTTCAGCAACAACCAAACATATATTGGACGTTGGGCAGAGTCTTCTTTTGAATTACAATTTGCTAAATGGGAATAGCGCAATGTCAAAACACAGTTTCAAAGTGTCCAAATCAATAACCAATATGCAGAAACAATTTGGGATATATTGAAAACCTAAACATTGAAGAGTTGCATTTTGATTCAAGTGGGTCACCAACGTGGTAAGTGTAACACAACACCTTTTTTTGTTAGTCACTTTTTGTTGAATCCATTAATAGTACTATTTCATTTCAGAGCCTGGATTTCCCCCCTGAGGCTAATATCCAGATCATGTTGAAATCAATAGAACAGGGGACAAACGTTTAGGGTTCTACATTGTGACATCATTAAAATACTCCTTCTACATTGTGACATCATTAAAACACTCCTATTACAATGTTAAAATATTCTATATTGTGACGTTAATTCATTGATATCACCTTCATGTATTTTTTTATGTTAAATCAGAGATCTTTTATCAGAGTATTTTTCCCCTGTGTGTGTTCTCTTGTGAATATTCAGGTGGTCTGGCCGAGTAAAACTCTTCCCACATTGATCACAGCACGGATTCTCTCCTGTGTGTTTTCTCTGGTGTTGAGTCAGATGGCTAGATGTAGGAAAACTCCTCCCACATTGACCACAGCTATAAGGTTTCTCTCCTGTGTGTGTTCTCTGATTAATTTTAATGCCTGATGAGGTGAATCTCTTTCCACAGTCAGAGCAGCAGTGAGTTCTCTTCCCTGTGGATCTCTGCAGGTGTTTCTTGAGGTGTTTTGATCTGGAGAGACTCTTCTCTGCCTCTTCAGTATCATGAGGTTGTTGAGGATCCCCAGAGGATCCACGGTAGTCCCCACTCTCTCCTGTGTGAACAACAAAGTCAGATGATTAAAGGCCCACAACAGCGGAAAACCACTGTAAAATAAAATTGAGGCCAACAAAGTAGCCATGATGTTGTACAACAATTGATGTCTGTAATGAATGTAAAAATTATTTGACAATTTTCTTAAAATGATATTTGCCTTGTTTTCACATTAGTAGTAACATTGATGATTGTAGACTAGAAGTAAGTTATTAATTTTGTTGAAACTGTAAGCAGGCCAGCCGACGAGAGCATACAGGTCGCAGTGGTGGGTGGTATATGGGGCATTGGTGACAAAACAGATGGCACTGTGATAGACTGCATCCAGTTTGCTAAGTAGAGTGTTGGAGGCTATTTTGTAAATTACATCGCTGAAGTCAAGGATCGGTAGGATAGTCAGTTTTACGAGGGTGTTAGGCAGCGTAAGTGAAGGAGGCTTTGTTGCGAAATAGGAAGCCGATTCTAGATTTAATTTTGGATTGGAGATGCTTAATATGAGTCTGGAAGGAGAGTTTACAGTCTAACCAGACACCTAGGTATTTGTAGTTGTCCACATATTCTATGTCAGAACCGTCCAGAGTAGGGATGCTAGTCGGCGGCCGGTGCGGGCAGCGATCGGTTGAAGAGCATGCATTTAGTTTTAGTAGCGTTTAAGAGCAGTTGGAGGCCACCGAAGGAGTGTTGTATGGCATTGAAGCTCGTTTGGATGTTTGTTAACACACCGTCCAAAGTAGGGCCAGATGTATGCAGAATGGTGTCATCTGCGTAGAGGTGGATCAAGGAATCACCCGCAGCAAGAGCGAGATCGCTGGGGCTGCAGCGTAGCCTAGTGGTTAGAGCGTTGGACTAGTAACCAGAAGGTACCCCCATAGAGACTGCCAGAGGTCCGGACAACAGGCCAGGTCGATGAAGACGGCTGCACAGTACTGTCTTTTATCGAAGGCGGATATGATAACATTTAGTACCTTGAGCATGGCTGAGGTGCACCAATGACCAGCTCGGAAACCAGATTGCACAGCGGAGAAGGTACGGTGGGATTCGAAATTATCAGTGTTAACTTGGCTTTCGAAGACTTTAGAAAGGCAGGACAGGATGGATATAGGTCTGTAACAGTTTGGGTCTAGTGTGTCACCCCTTTTGAAGAGGGGGAAGACCGCGGAAGCTTTCCAATCTTTAGGAATCTCGGACGATACAAAAAAGAGGTTGAACAGTCTAGATTGCAGTCTAGGTTGCAACAATGGCGACTGATAATTTTAGAAAGAGAGGGTCCAGATTGTCTAGCCCAGCTGATTTGTATGGGTCCAGGTTTTGCAGCTCTTTCAGAACATCAGCTATCTGTATTTGGGTGAAAGAGAAGCTGGGGAGGCTTGGGCAAGTAGCTGCGGGGGGTGCAGAGCTGTTGGCCGGGGAGTCAAACATTTATTCTGGAACGGACAAAGAATACGACAGGAACAGCGTCAGCACACGGATAAACAAGGCCATATTACAAACAATCCCGAAGCAGGGAACAGAGCTAGGAAACAGACAGTTGTAGGGAGGGAAATTACACAAATAATTGAGTCCACGTGAGTCCAATGAGAGCTGATGTGCGTGACGGGGAAAGGCAGGTGTGTGTACTGAAAGTGGCTTGAGAGCGTAATGTTGGGGAGGAAGAGCGGGAGCAGGCGTGACAGGAATGAGATTAACATTGTAAATAACCTAAATTTAAACTTGTATTACATGTGCAGTCATCGATTGCATGCCTGATTACAGTCCCACTGATAATATCATAAATAAAGCTCATATTAATCTAAAATCATATTAATCTAAATTTAAATACTGGATCTTGCTGTCGGACAATTTTTTGGACAGTCAAATGACAAACATCACAACATGCAACAACAACCAAAGTCCTTCTTCATTCATTACTGTGGTAAATACAGTTATGCTGTGCTCCACTTTGGATCCAACATCCCTAACAAATTGGTGTTTATGTGTTATTGTCTACTTGATTTAGTCTGTTTGTCTCGTTAGTCATTAGTCTGATACTTTGCTCATAATGTGTAGAGAACTGTTCCTTGATGGATAGGCTATTGTACAACACACAGAGTTATTTTCCTTTATTCGGGACATTTAGAATGACAACACATTACAGAGTAGCCTAGTGGGATTATTCACAAAATGATCTGGTGATCAGGTTATGAAATGTCATGACAAAGACATTTTAGTTTCCATGTTTCACCTGAAATATTAAATGATTTATAGTCCTCGGTCTGTTGTAAGGGTCCTACAGTAGGTCTATGTTGTTGTTAGGTGAAGTTATTGGTCCTACAGTAGGTCTGTGTTGTATGTTAGGTGAAGTTATGGGTCCTACAGTAGGTCTATGTTGTTATGGGTCCTACAGCAGGTTTATGTTATTGCTAGGTGAAGTTATGGGCCAATTTGGCAAACACTTAGTTTACAAACCCTCATTGTCAGGCTGATGGAAAAGCTAGCTAAAGAGCATTTTACTGATTGAAGTGTTTAAGTATGAAGCAGTTGATTTGCGACAATAACACAAACATATTAAGCAGGACATTCAAACGAGTCTTACAATTATAATCCAAAAGTAGTGTGAAATACACTCATAAGCAACCTGGAAATGGAGGCTATTTTTGCTGTCAGCCTATGAGAGCTCCCCTGAGTTTTCCCCCACGTTGGTGAATTAGTGAATAGACACAGAGCTTAAAGTTAGCTAATGTGAGTTTCCATGAGTAGCACTCCTGATCTTGTGCTGTAATATTCAGAATACATTGTGGAAAACTAAAATCTTCGCTCACCATTTTTGCTCCAACCAGATATACTACATCCATAACTAGTGGTTTCCTCATTACCAGATATACTACATCCATAACTAGTGGTTTCCTCATTACCAGATATACCACATCCATAACTAGTGGTTTCCTCATTACCAGATATACTACATCCATAACTAGTGGTTTCCTCATTACCAGATATACTACATCCATAACTAGCGGTTTCCTCATTACCAGATATAATACATCCATAACTAGCGGTTTCCTCATTAGCAGGGAGGGGTTTCTGCAGCCAAATTGTGTGTGCTTTGCCCTCGTGCCCAATTTTAGCAAACACAGAAAGTGGCCTATATTGGAGACCAAAAGTCGTCTGGCACATTGCTTAGCGTTTCAACAACTTTAATATCTTATTTCTAGCCTCCAATCATCGATGTTACTACTGATGTCAAAACAAAATATGACTATTGTTGCTCATTTTAAGACAATTGTCAAATACTTTTAACATTCATTAGATATTAATTGTTGTAAAACATCATGGCTACGCTGTTGGCATCACCTTTTACAGTGGATTCCGCTGTTGTGGTCCTTTTACCACCTGTCTGACTTTGTTGTTCACACAGGAGAGAGGCGGGACTATCGTGGATCCTCTGGGGAGCCTCAACAACATCATGATGCTGACAAGGCAGAGAAGAGTCTCTCCAGATCAGAACACATCAAGAAACACCAGCAGAGATCCACAGGGAAGAGAACTCACTGCTGCTCTGACTGTGGGAAGAGATTCACCTCCTCATCAGGCATTAAAATTCATCAGAGAATCCACACAGGAGAGAAACCTGACGGCTGTGATCAATGAGGGAAGAGTTTTGTTCAATATGGACATCTTAAGATACACCAGAGAACACACACAGGATAAAAATCTTATAGCTGTGATGAATGAGGGAAGATTTTTACTAGGTCTAGCAATCTGACTCCACACAAGAGAATACATACAGGAAAGAAATCTTTCATCTGTACTCAATGTGGGAAGAGTTTTACTCAGCTAAGCAACCTGATATCACACCAGAGAACACACACAGGAGATAAACATTTTAGCTGTACCCAATGTGGGACAAGTTTTGTTCAATCTGGTGATCTGACAGTACACCAGAGAACACACACAGGAGAGAAACCTTATGGCTGTAATCAATGTGTGAAGAGTTTTGCTACATCTGGGCAGCTGATTGTACACCAGAGAACACACAAGGAATAGAAATCTCATAGCTCTAATTGATGTGGGAAGAGTTTTACTCAGTTGAACTGCCTGGTACGACACCAGAGAACACACACAGGAGATAAATCTCTTAGCTGTAATCAATGTGGGAAGAGTTTTACTCAGTTGAACTGCCTGGTACGACACCAGAGAACACACACAGGAGATAAATCTCTTAGCTGTAATCAATGTGGGAAGAGTTTTACTCAGTTGAACTGCCTGGTACGACACCAGAGAACACACACAGGAGATAAATCTCTTAGCTGTAATCAATGTGGGAAGAGATACTCTGATAAAAGTTACCTGATCAAACATCAGAAAATACATGGAGTTGTTTCATGATATCAATGAAATCATGCCACAATGTAGAATGTTTTAACATTGTAGTAGGAGTATTTTAATAATGTCACAATGTGGAAGCCTAAATGTTTGCCCCCTGTTCTATTGATTTCAACTTGAACCCAACTGTATTCTGCAGGTTGTCCTCTAACCAGTGAGGTAAAAGATATCTCCCTTTGGTGCCTGTGCAGTTTACAAGCTGCTTGTTTAAAAAAATACAAGTAATATGATTATTGTGGCAGATGTTTGTGTATATACCACATTTTATGTTTAGGTTTTCAATTTATCCCAAACTGTTTCTGCATATGGGTTATTGATTTGGACACGTTAAAACTGTGTTTTGACATCGGGCTATCCCACCTAGCAAAATGTCAGTGAAAAGATGTTGAAAGAAGACTATACCCGATGTCCAATATACGTTCGGTTGATAGTGAAAGTTGAAAATATGTATTTTCGGGTAGTTTTTTCAGTGACTTGAAAATAACTTAATTTCATTTTACTTGCAGGTAGCCTAGTGGTTAGAGCGTTGGGCCGTCATTGTAAGCCAGAATTATTTCTTAACTGACTTATTTACATTGACGGCCTACCAGTGTTGTAACTTTAACGTGTTACAGAGTTAATGTTTAAGTTAAGTCATTGAGAGGTATCTAAAGATATTTCTTTACAGTTATTTACATATGTAATTGTATTGGTTAGTATTGAATTACGCTTTTGACTGCAAGTTCCAGAATGCCTTGCGACAGGAATGAGAGAGATAACGCGCCAGTTATGTGCAGGTGCAAAGTGATTAAGCTGATTTTCCGCTAGCATCTTACCTGCATTGCTCTGTAGAATCAAAAGTTGTTAATTGTAACGTGAACAAGTATTATTACTAAAAGAAGCTTTCATATCAAACCCGACGTCCCGAGTCATTACTTTGAAGACAGTTAATCTAAAATTTGATGCAGAAACCCGGGATATGAGCTGCGATGAAGAAGTGGCTGAAAGAATGAGTCGAAAGCGGGGTACCAACAACACGGATTTTGAATCAGATTGACGTGGAAATAGCCCAGTCAAATCCGGATACCGATAACTTGAGTACATTGTTGGAATTGCTATCAGCTAAGGAGGACAGTTTGTTTAAATTTGATCGTGGAATTGAACAGTTAACGCCATTGGACGGATTGGAGGCAGAGATTGCATGCACGGAGGATTACAAAGAGCGCATTATCATGCTGAAGAGCCGTGCACAACGAGTGATAACGAAGAAACAGGACGTCAATCCACTACCAGCCCGGGTGAGTGACGCTAACTCAAACATATCACAGAGACAATCAGTAAGGCTACCAAAGTTGTTTATTGAGAAATTCTATGGAGATGTCAGTATGTGGCAGGAGTTTTGGAGCCAGTATGAGACTGCTATTCACAATGATTCACTGTGTAATAAAGAGAAGTTTACCTATCTGAAAACATATCTCACTGGACCAGCTGCAAAAGCAGTAGCAGGACTGATGTTAACAGACAGTAACTATGATAATGCAATCGCTCTACTCAAGAGCAGATTTGGAAGGAAAGGTCTTGTGATTAGTGCTCATGTCACAGCTGCTGAATCTCACACCTGTGAAGAAATCCTCTGATCGAAATGCATTGAGGCAGCTATAGATGAATGTGAAATTCAGATTAGGAGCCTGGAATCACTGGGTGTAGTGTCAGAAACCTATGGAAGCCTACTATGCCCAATCTTACTGCAGATGATTCCAGAGGACATAGCTCTTGACTATAGTCGTCAGAGGGGAGTAGATGATGAATGGAAAGTGTCTGAGATTATCAGTTTCCTACAGAAAGAGATTCAGAGCATGGAGAGAGCGCTACAAATGATAAGATCATACAACCAACAGAAAGAGAGCAAACCATGGAACAAGTCATGCTTCTCCAATGAAATGTAAACAAAAAGAGTTAGGGTTGGGGGTTAGGGGGGGTTTAGGGTTAGGGGGTTAGGGTTGGGGTTAGGGGTTGGGGTTAGAGGGTTAGGGTTAGGGTTTGGGGTTAGAGGGTTAGGGTTTAGGATTAGGGTTTAGGGTTAGGGTTAGTTTCTAGTTTTGAGTCGGTTGATCCACTTCCATCTCTGACACGTGGAAGCCGAAGGGGGGGAAGGGAGGGGTCTGCACTCCACATCATATACGCGCGGGCCGGAGGGGTCCGGGCGCGGCCGGCCAAAGTAGTAGGCCCCATGGTTGCCCACTTGTAGATTGACCCGTTGGTTGGGTTTAAAGACTGTCTGTCTTTAGGGTTAGGTATGGTTTTTAGAGTGGTTAGGGTAAGGTATAGTTAGGGTTAGGTATGGTTTTTAGAGTGGTTAAGTTTAGGGTTAGGTTTAGGGTAAGGCATAGTTTTTTTTAGAATGGTTAAGGTTAGGGTAAGGTATAGTTTTTTAGAATGGTTTAGGTTTAGGTAGGTCTGTCAACTCGACTTAGGATCAGGCAAAGCCCTTGAGTTGCGTACCTTTTGCAGGTCCGGACCTCAGTCGGTTGCCATGTGTCCCTGTCAAGTGGTTAGTCTTTAAACTACCAGTGGTTTGAGCAGACAAAAACCCAGAAGGCGAGCCCTCTCTACGGTTGTCATGCATCCGCCCTTGGAGTTCCGTCCTGTGTTTCAGTGGGTGTATGGAGGGTTTAGGATCAGGCAAATCTTCTCTGGCTTACGTCTGGCAGTAGTAGAAGTTGATTGCCATGTGTCCATCCCCACCATCTCAGTCGTAGGTGATTCAGTGGTTTTGGGTGATAGTGACCAGTGGAGTTACTCCCTTCCAGGATCGTAACGTTTCCAGAGGTATATCCTCCCTAGACAGTGAATTTGTTCGTAGTACAGGTAAAAAAGTGGTTCGGTTGTCCAGTCTTAGTGCGGCGGGGTAAGGGATCCCCCAGTGGGAAATTATTCTGTGGGATCTAATTCTCCGCCAGACATTATCTGGGCACCCCAGGGATTTCACGGCCGACGCGAGTCCTCCAGCCACAGCGCCCGACCCAAAAGCCCCACTTTTCGAGGACTTAACTGCCCCAACCCGCTAGGATGAAACACGCGCTACTGAACATACTGCCAATCCAATTCTAAACTGGGGTAGATAGTCGTCCAGCGCGGTACGCGAGGCTCCTGTTTTTGTGGGGATGGGAGGGTTGAGCCGATTGGTCTGCCAACAGAACACCGAGAGGTCCCGAAGGAGTCCGGTCTATCCATATCCTCCTGTCTTCTTGCTTGGTGTATGGAAGGGCCTAATTGCTTAGGGTCCAATCGCTGCGGGGGAGTCGCCAAGGTCGGGGTCCCCAGAGTAGTTGGAGAAAAAAGGTCCGTTGGGGGTGCTGGTGGGTATCTTCAGAAAAGTGTTTTTGGAAGGATGGTGGGATGGTGAAGTTTTTTTTTGTTAAATTTGGTCTATTTGTGTTCTATTTTATTGTTTCTTTTCGTCAAGGGCCCATGGTCATGGTAACCCTTACTTCCAGAAACTAAAAAATAATAATATAATATTTATTTATTATTATTATTATTATTCTTTTTTATTATATATATATATATATTTAAAATAATGTCTAAGTAAAAGTGACTAAAGGGTTAGGGTTAGGGTTAGTATTTTTGAGAGTCCGTGGTCACGGTAACTCTATAGTGCTATTGGAGGCCTATTTTTGTGGTCTAAATGACCCCCTATTTTTTATATGGGATGTGGGGTGTGTAAGGTGCGGGTGCAGTGTATGTCCAGATGTTCCTCTGCTGTACTGGAAGCCTCAGTGGTGATCCAGCCCGTGGTAGTGGTGTTGGTCCTGGAGGGGTTTTTAGGAAGGTCCATCCTTGGTCCGTGAGTCTCGGTGGGATTCTTTGATGTCTACGTTGTGGTTTTATTTTGGAGGTGGCTGCTGACCAAGGAATCCTTGAGGTTTTTTTGTGTTCCCTTTGTAGAGAGAGTAGATTTTTGGATTTGAGACATCATTTTTGGGGGGATGCGAGTAGCCACTCGGAAGCTGGGTGAGTTGTATGGTGGGGGTAGGCCATCAGGTATGGTGGGGTTGATCCGCTTCTAGGGAGAGTTCTTTTGACATTGGTTCCCGTGGGAAGTGGTGTTGGTCCTCGAGGGGTTTTTAGGGAGGTCCATCCTTGGTCCGTGGGTCCCGGTGAGATTCTTTGGTTCCTTTGTTATGGTCTTTAGAGGTGGCTGTATACCAAGGAATCCTTGATGTTCTTTATTCATTTGGGAGGCCAGGATCGGTGTGTGAAGAGGGAGTAGTTGTTTAGACCGTAGTCTCTTCTGGATGTGGGTCGCCATCCGGTGGCTTGGTCAGTTGTATTGGAAGTGGGCCATCGGGTGTGGTGGGGTTAGGCCTCTATCTTGGGAGAGTTCCTTTAACATTGGTTCTTGTGGATCTTGGGTTGGTGAGACCAGGTTGTCCCGTGTTTTTCAGAGTGGTAGTGGTGAGGGTCTGGTGTTCCAAACGGTTTCTTATATTTTGCTGTGGTATTGTACCACCTGTGGAGGTATTAATCCTGCGGTACTGGATCGGTGAGGGCTTCGCCTTTCGCTGGGTTTTGCTGCTGGATGGAGCAGGTGGGTTGATCCGGTCCGTGGAGTTTCTGGAGGGGGACAAAGCACGGAGTCAGGGTCCAAGAATGGATAGCTTCTGTTGGGGTGTAGGAAGTTGATGGATAGCTTCTGTTGGGGTGTAGGAAGTTGATGGTGTTCTTTGAGTTTCCTGCAGAGTATAAGTGCTCGTAAAGGTGGTCCGGTACTGGTGCCCTCTGGTCCTATGTGGGGGACAGTCCTCTGGGGTGTCCATGTCCTATCTCTCCATCCTATGGTGTGGTGAGCGGTGGTGGTATTCTGTTTGAAGAGGTGACCTGTTTGGCAGGTTTGAGGCGTGTCCTTCTCGAGGGGCTAGGTGTCTAGAAGGTCCTGGATTCGCATCATGTGGGATTGGCTGTGGGTTTGGTTGCCTGCTGGGGATGTCATCCAGTGGTTCTGTCCAGCAATCCCATGAATGATGGTGTTGACTGGGAAGAGAGTATGGAGGTAGGTGGTAACGGAGTGTTAACCTGTTCCTGCTGATTATCATTCCATACCACCCAGGTCTGGGTATGGGATGGAGATGAAAATGCAGAGGCCACCTTAACACTCTGCCTCTGCTTCGTTCCCTCAATCACCCTGGTCAGGGTATGATG